>NC_072734.1:126906160-126972612 GCF_026930045.1 Uloborus diversus | reverse complement strand
TAGGAGCTCTGCAGAAGTCAGATTTGTTTACGCAGCCCGATATTTTTTGGTGCTGTGCCTGGTACCAAAAGTTACCTTCGTGCCTGCAATGAAATGAATGTTTTTAAAATGACAACTTTTTTTAAGACATATGTTATCAAAATCAAGCTCAACTTGAAGCAATGAGAGGCTGGATATGATCAACAGCACAGTTCTTTGGTATAAAGTATAATTTATTTGCTGTTGAGGTGAAAAATAATTACCACATGAAACTCATGATAATCACTTCTGGGACCGTGTACTTGTATCTCTATCCATGAGTAAATCAATGAAACAATCCTTAATTAAATTACATTATCTTATACTCTAAAAGCAGTATCTTGCTGCACCACAGTCCTCTGAGGATTTGATGTGATAAGGCATGGAATTAACTCCATATTCTGCAGGACGTAATGAGCTTCTTTACTAATAATAAAGCTGAAAGTCTTCTCTGTGTGGATGTCTGTAGGATGTCTGAACCTCTGTGGACGCGCATAGCGCCTAGACTTCGCCTGATTTTCATGAAATTTGGCAAAAAAGTCAGTTTGTAGCATGGAGGTGTGCACCTCGAAGCGATTTTTCAAAAATCAATTTTGTTTTTTTTTTCTATTTCAATTTTAAAAACATTTTCCGGAGTAAAATTACCATAAGATGCACGAGTAAATTACGAAATTATCATGACGTGGAATGGGAGAGCGAATGAACATAGCCAATTGGCGAGAAATTCGTCATCCATTATTTGTAAATATACAGGCGAACCGAATGACCTTTTAGTTTTCAACTACGGGCAAAGCCGTGCGGGTATCACTAGTAGCAGAATAAAAAAGGTGATTACCACTTGGCCTCACTTTGCCATTTTGAATCAACAATGTATAATCTACCAAAAATAAAAGTGACTTAAGGTATGGTTTACAACAATACATGTTTGATTCAAAAAATGCCTAACAATTTCTTTTACATCACAAATAATAGTTTTAAAAGTCATCTTTAGTTACAAATATCAGTATATACATTTATATTACAATCAATAGAATCCACAGTGAATCGACACTATGACGGACATGTATGAAATTGAATTGATCGATCGTTGATACCATGGTGCCCCAATTCAATTGGTGTAGATTATTCATAACTGACTCATGGTATTAGGAGGTATACTCAACCAACTGATCCAAAGAAATCACCTGACGCAATCAATAGTCGTAGAAATTTAATCTAAAATCAAACTGATCTGCAAAATACCGCGGTTTGGGTTTTTCTTTTTTTTTTTTTGCTTTCTTTCTTGTCTACAAATTTAAAACTAGTTAGATGGAATGAGAAAAATGACCCCCTACCTGAAAATTCATTGATCGTCTGAAACATATCAAATACATTTCGGAATAGAAATTAATTAATAACATTCACCAGTTCACCCTATAACCCATTAAGGGACCATAAGCTTTGCGGTAGAATGTGGATTTTGTTTTAAATAGATAAAGCTATTGAATGGCTAATCTCGTAAATTTAGCTCTGAAGATTTTATATAAACTGATGGGACACATGTGTATGTACATATATGTGTACCTCTCTACCGGGGGGCGGAGGGGTCGTTCTACACCAGGTGATACCCTTCTGGGTGGGGGGCGACACCCAAAGTGAATTTTGGAGTTTATGAAAAATATAAATTCATCAATTTTTAAAATTTTTCAAAATTGTATATTGTATTATATTTAACTCAAATTTCACTGAAAATCGAGCACAATATTGCGGGGAAGGGCCGGTCGGTTACACAAGCATCTAGGGCAAATTTTATAGAAAATGCGTTCATAATTTATATTTGTATTTTAATATAATTTTTTCGTTACACTACATAAATAAAAATTTATTTTTTAAAATTACATGCAATTCTTGTTTACATTAAGTATAACCCAAGCTTGGATTCAAAATTATTTCAAAAATTCAATATTAGCTACACAGAATAATAATGTAGTTTTTCGGGCGAAATCTTTCTTTTCATTTTGTTCATCTCGATAACGTTAAGAAAGCATTTAACTGGAGGCAGAAAAAGTTTTACTTACCTTTAAGGTTTCAGATTAGCCAACTGAGAAATATAGATGGTAGGAATGCTGACATTTCACGCTGTCTGAGCAGACAGATAATTTAAGCACAATATTCTGTATTCATAACACTGTGTACTCAGAAATTCAACCTCGGAACATAACAATTTTATTTTAACAAGCTGAAGTGTGTAGTTTTCAGTAATATTCACATAGCAACATGTTTTCACGTTAAATCGTACTCATTTATGTCGAAAACAACCTCCTAAAAATGCCCTTTCTTTTCTCCTCTCTTTCTTTGCTTATAACAGATATAAGATAGATTCAAAGTTTAATGTTGGTTCAGAGTTCCAAGTTTTTCGAATTTAACACTTTGCGATACGGGACTTTTCATAATAATCACCGCCTAACACGATAATGTTTTTTTTTTTTTTTACTGATTTGCTTCTGAAATAACATTTATTTCAACGTTTTCCCCTCTCGCTTTTCAAGCCAAAATTCTGTGTACTAACATAGTTTAGCGGAGTATAGTCCATCCCTACAGACGGAGTAATGAGTAAATGGAGGTCATAATCCAACTTAACAATCTCAATCTCAACCGTGTTATTCTTAATCTGGTTAACATATTCTTAAGTAAAGTGTTCAGTAAAATCCTTTTGTTCCTCAGTTCCTTATCAATTATATCGAAAAAAGTTTCAAATTGAAGAACTTGGGTATTGATGAACCACAGTAAAACTTTTTCAGCAGTAACGATTTGATTTGAATAGTTCTTAGCTGTGGGGGGGGGGGGAGGAGGTCAGATAATCACATAATGCAATGCAAATTCATGCTCTTTTGCGTTTGAAATAAACGAAAATAGTATTGCTTTGTTCTTGAACCTCAAACGGAAACCTATACTAGTACAATTGAAGCAAACACTTTTTTCTTACATTCTGGTTCTGGCTTCTATATCTGCTTACCTCATTACAGCCGCACCACAGGCAATAAAATTTAAATCTTACCTGGTAAGTCTTACTAAAGAAGATGCTGGAAAGGAATGTGTTTAGTACCACTGATCGACATGAATTCGAACATTGGTCGAACACCTCACAATGCAGCAGAAAAAGATGGAATGGGGAAGATGCACTCGATGGGAGATGATAATCAGGGGTTACGACCTCCCACTGCAAACGATCCAATTTCGTAGTTTTGGAGAATCCATGGCCTTTGCTCGAGCTTATCGCCACTTTAGAGGATGTGGGCCCAAACAAAATCCCTCTCCATCCTGTCATCACCCAAAGATAGGTCGGTCTCGTCAGCAAAATACGGTTGGCTCCAGAGTATTCTCACATATCTGATGCCTTGCGAAAGAGAGGCCCTTGCGTTTAAAAAAGAATCTGTTGGTGCCCTTTGACGTGGACCGATGACGTGGGACTATTTTTAAGTGATTTGGCAGTCTTAATTATCACTCGAAAGGAAATCGTGGTAGCTAATAGTGGCCATATTTCCATGACAACGTGAAAAAATTTGCAATCGTGTATGAGTTTATCAAAACTGGACACATCACAAGATTAACGAATGCATTCATTCAAGGGGAAAATCATTGTCAGGAAGTCTTCTATAATTGGGACAAACCTAACCTGGTAGCAGAAGTGCTTCACTCGGGGGTGGGGGGGGGGAGACATGGAGCAGACTGTCCCATTAAAGTTTTTCGGAGAGGGTGTTTTAAGGGGTAATTTTTTTCTTTAATTGGGGGGGGGGGGCTCCCGAATCCGGGGTTCTTGATGGGATAGGGTGCCCTTGCTGTCTGGTATCATCATAATGCTGTGGTTTGGATCAGAGTAGCCTTCACAATGCTACATGGTTAAGTTTGCATATAAAAATGCAAAATTGGTGGTTACTGCTGTTGCCTACATAGGTAGTACATTGCTTCGTTAATTTCTAAAATGTCACGATTTCTAACCTTATGGTGATTCGTAGATGAGTATGAAATAAGAAAGGGGTTCCCAAAATTGGTGCCGCAGGCAGCAATGAAGGATGACGCGCATTGTCCATCTATATAGTGGTATAAATATAGATATACGTGATAGAGACAGACTAAGGTGCCATGAGAAAATTTCAATTCTTCAGATCAATGGGAAAAAAAATGGGAATCATGAATAAGGATAAACTTTCCTTTCCTATACTCAGTAAAGGTCTGTAATATAGTGTTTCTAGACCTTTCAGCGTTCGCGACCCAGTTTACGATCTTTATTTTCATTGCACCTTTTCATAACATAATTACATAAATAATAATGCATTGTGAGCGTTTTGACGCAAAAGTCAGACTACCCATCTCAACCAAAAATCTGCATTGAAACCATGGAAATTTTGTTTTGTTTTTTAAACTAAATAACGAATTCGCACAGCGTTCATTAAATAGTTTTTTTTTTGTGCAGTGTGAGTTTGAACTTGTCAATGTTCGCCTCCACCTCCCATGAGCACTTTAACATTATGAGCACTTCAAAGCGAGGAGTTCTGCGACGTAAACATTAGGTTTTTCTCAAGTTACCAACGTAAACCTGGAGGACTATTTAGTCTCCGTGCTCCCACGGACACATAAAAACACTTAAAGCCAATGAATGGATTACACCACTTCAACACTGGTTTTCGGCAAATTAACAACCAATAACGTAAAACATGGAGGAATCTTGGTTTCCGAGTTACAACGCACACCTAATAAACACTTCAAAGCGACGAATTATACGACGTAAAAATTAGGTTTTCCCGGTATTAACAACGTAAGCCTGTAGGACTTTAGGTCTCCGAACTCCAACGAACACATAATAAGCGCTTCAAAGTGATGAATTATGCAATGTTAATTTTGAGTTTTCCGCAATTTAACAATCTTGGTTTCCGAGTTACCACGCACACATAATGGGTACATACTTCAAAGGAATGAATTATACGACGTAAAAATTAAGGTTTTCCCCATGTTAACCACGTAAGCCAGGAGGACTTTTGGTCCTCAAGCTCCCACGGGTTCACTATAAGCACTTCAAAGTGATGAATTATGTAATGTTAATTTTGAGTTTTCCACAATTTAACAATCATGGTTTCCGAGTTACCACGACACATAATGAGTACATACTTCAAAGCAATGAATTATACGACGTAAAAATTAGGTTTTTTCCCCATGTTAACCACGTAAGCCAGGAGGACTTTTGGTCCCCGAGCTCCCACAGGCACTAAAACTAATAAGCACTTCAAAGTGATGAAATACGCAATGTTAATTTCGAGTTTTCCGCAAGTTAACAACGCCAACATGAAGGAGTATGTTTTTTCAGAACTCTTGCGGTACTTTTCGGAGGACACAATTGCATTAACTACCAATTAAATGGAATTTGTCATTGTTAGGCTTTAAAAATAACTATCAGCAGAACAAATTGAAACATTTTTTTTTTCTTTTTCTTTAATTTCTTTGTTGGTTTGGTTGAATTTAAACATCATTCATTTTTTGCATTACAAATTAGCTTGTGTTACATCAAAAGCACTTTGCAGTTGGTACACATCGAGTAAATATTACATTTAACTAAGAGATAACTTTTTTGGAGCACGTAGTTGTTTTTATACCACTAGCCTTTACAATTTTCAATTTTATTTTAATATTTAAAAAGAAATCTACCGGGGAGATTTCTGTTTGAAATTGGTGTAAGAAACACAAAGCGTATAGTGAAAAAACAAAGGTGAAAATAAATGAAAATGTGAAAAAAGGGTTACATAACCTTTGTAAATAAAACAGAGAATGCATAAGCATGTATGTATGTAATGGTATGTATGCTCCGTAAGCCAGATCTTGATCAAATTTGACAAGGAAGTACTTGGGCACCCGAAAAGGAACGTAGGGGGAGGGGGTTCAAACGTCAAAAAAGTACCGAACCGTACGAATTTTAATTTTAGGATCCGAAAAGGGCATTAAATGAATTTTTCTCCCCGTAAAAATTATCCGATTGTCTTGACTTCAGTCTCATTCGAAAGCCCTTGAGAAATAAATTTACTTCCTTCGGATTTCAAAACCACCAAAGCTGTAAAATCACTGGAAGAAAAGTTATAAGCATTTTCAAGTAAAGGAACATCAATATTAAATCGGAAATTTATCGTCTGCCGCGAATTCAGTTTTAATTAGTGTGAATAAAATCATTGAGAAGAAAAATCTGCTGCCATTTTTTTTTCCGAGTGTGGACAAAAAAAAAAAAAAAAAATCTTTTGTTTTGAGACTTAACCTGTAATAAAGGAATTTTAATATTTCCTCTTTGGATTATTTTTTGGTCATCCATTTATTTACTAGCAAAAGCACCCGGCGTTGCCTGAGTAAGTAATAATTGTGAGAAACAATTGCTACTTTCATTCGATTTTTGTTTTAAGTGAAAGAACTTGAAACACACCGCTTTGACATGATTAAAAATTGAGCATCTTCCTTACTTATAAAATTAAAATAACAGTAAATATAAAGAACAAAATAGTATTCAGTTAAAAACAAAAAAACATTTAAGCAAAAAAAAATTTTTTTAATTTGAATTTTGACATCTTGAATTCAAATTATGTTCTTCACAATCACGAGTGTGTGTATGTATGTGTGTGTGTGTTTGTGTGTGGGGGGTATGTGTGTTTGTGTGTAGGGGGTATGTATATATCTGTGTAGGCATGTGTGTTTGTGTGTGTAGGCATATGTAATTGTGTCTGTGTGCAGGCATGAATGTGTGGGTAGTTGTGTGTATGTTTTTGTGTGTGTATATGTAGGTGTCTGCATGTATACGTGTGTGTATGTGTTTGTGTATGTGTGTAGGTGTATGTGTTTGTGTGTGTGTGCATGTGTGTGCGTAGTTGTGTATGTATGCGCGTGTGTGTAGGATATTGACGCAACCTCGAGACGGCTTTCGCTAAAGGAGCAGCATCGTGAGGAGCCGGTCGACGGTGATGGTGCGTAGGGTGGCGGTGGAAAAATAAAATGATAGCACGCCAAAAACAGTCAAGTGAGAACAATAAGCAATCGTGATTGCTCAAAAAAAAAAAAAAAAGAAGAATTTATAAAGTTAATTTAAGATTTATCAGTTAATATATTTTTTCTTTTTTTAACATAGTCTAAAGCTCTCTCCATATGGCTATTGAAGTACAAACGGTTGTAAAAAATTCCGCCGCACGCAATCCCACTATACTTGCTGCCGTTATTTTGGGAAATTTCAATTATTGTGGGTCTTGGTGCTATTTAAAATGTTACCAAATTAGCAGTAATCATTTTGGGATACTTGGATAATGCTCCACCTCCTTACTTTGTAAAACTGCCTGTTATTAAATTTTGTCAAAGAGATATTGTCACCAAATACTGAGAAATTTTTGGTGACCCCAAAATGATGCTAAACATTTTCGTCCGAAATTAGTAAAACTAGGCCAGTCTGCGCACAAAGACAAACTGATGGAAGTTTTTGTGCTGTTTATAGATTTGCCTAATTTAGTTAGCGGATTGTTTTTACATTTAAACAAAAGTTTTTAAGATTCTTTTTTATTGGCGATATTTTGGTTGCGTGGTGAAAACCGAGAAACATTATTACATAATCTTTGGCTGCAAAAAAAAAGTGCCAGTTGAAAAAATTGCCTCGCGTTATAATTGAATAGTTATAATAAAAAATTACTATGTTCTTATTTCTATGAAATTAGTATATATATATTTAGTAACTGATTTCCAATTGTATGTTTGATGCATAAACTCGTTTATAAGTGATAAACTTAGATATTTTGAAAAGACTTTCTTTCTTCCATTATAGGAAAAATAGAGGCCTTTCTGCCTGTAGGTTAAAGCCCGGTAGAATTACGGTAACTGGGTCGCGGCGATAAATGTTTCATTCTGGCAACCCGCTACCTCAGTTGGCGACAGAGCAATTTCAGCAACCCTACAACAAAGCTGATTCGCTATTCGTTTGGACAATCGGCGATACACAAAATGGTAATTGATTTGTCTCATATTTATTATTTTTTTTTCCTTAATTCCATTCGCAACTCCAGCGCTCGAATACGCTACCTTGCGGTGATTTACAAAACTGCCGATAAAACTAAAATATTGCCATATTGCGTTCCACATCTGTCTATTGACGTAAACACAGGCAGTTTGTTCTGAGTATTTATTAACGCAATCGATGTATCTTAGATTGCTTTCAGCTACAGAAATATTGCTTCGTCCCTAAAGTATTCTCGAGCTTCTCAAAATAATGTTAGTTTTCCTTAACACAAGAAAACTCCGGATTAACAAACTTGGATAACGTTATACCAGGTAAAATTTTTTATTGTTTTGTGTGAATTTGTAAGAATATGGGTTTTTTTTAAATCTTAAATTAATTTAAGTAAAAATATTTTACAGCAGCATTTAGTTGGAATGGACAGTATGCAAAATATTTTCTTGAATATATTATCGTAGAACAAAATGAAAAATGTTTAACCGAGAAAGAATTTACTTTATTGCTTTTATTCTCAGCTGAAAGGTTTCGCCAAATTTGTTTAGGGTTATAGTTTTAGTATTGTGCGAGCAAAGTAGCCTTGGCGGGATTCCGCATGTTTACCATTCCACCATTTTTAATTTTTATCATGAATGGAATAAAATGGTAGAAAGATTACAGAATTCGATAAGTAAAAAGAAATAATGGTAGATCAACTGAAAAGAAAACTGCCACCATATATCCATGAGAACTTCGTTGATGATTTGCATAGCATGGCATAATTAAATCATAACTCAGAAATTATAAACATCGAAACAGAAAAATTTTAAATTTACCGATTCGGGAATTGGAGAGAAATAACTCAGCTACAAATGCAAAACAATAAGCGCTAGCCAAGCAAGGCAAAGAAGTATTATCTTCTTTTGATAATAATTCGTAATGTCATATTAAATTTTCTAGCTTCAGTTGTTATTCTTGTCAGGCCACAATTATTATTTAGTTTTATCAAGAATTGATAAATATCGAATTCAACATCGTGGAAATGGCTGCTTAGAACTACGAACTACGCAGTTTGCTTTAATATTTGACGTTTAGTAATGCTTCTTGAATTCTCGTTTCTTTCTTTGTAGGCCAGAATATCAACAAGACTTTGAAAATTAATTTAAAAAGAATAGAGCGAAAAAATCATGCATACGAACAAAATTTACTTGGGCTCGCATGAAGTGTGCACCAGTGGGGGAGGAAGTGGGGAGGAAGCTCTTCCCTAACCCTAGACCAGTGAAGCAGAAAATTTCTTTCCCTCGTCGGAGCTTAAATCTGCATGGAACGTTTTGGTAACCCCTTCTTTGTTTGGCGAGGATTTCTTGACCGAATGACTTGGACAGAGAAAAAGTTGCCAATATGATTGAGAATTAGTTCAGCCAAAATACAATATTTTAAAAATTCATTTAATTAATTTTGCTACTTTAAAGTACAAATTTTTTTAAATATTTATTTATAAATTACTTATAAATTTAAATACTTCGTGAGAGAGTTTGAAAAAAGAGCTATCTGAAAGATAAAATCTCGTAGGAGTGTATTAAGTTTTTCTTATTTTTTTACTTTCAAGGATAAAAGTCATAAATTGAAAATTAAATTGATCCCTACACTTATATTCTTGAATTGATGAAAAAACGAATGATTTTAATGGTGGTCTTGTTTTGTGGAAAGAGGTCAATAAAATTGCAAATTAAGCTAAAAAATAAAGGAAAACAAAAATGATATGACACTACAAGCATACATATATTTTTTGAATGAGAAAATTTAACAAATGTTCGTTTCAACAATTTCATTATTTTAGAAGATAAAAGAATATGTGTGTCAGGATCATGATTAATAACTATTGCATACGACATTTTCTAAAACAGAGAAAGTCTTTTTCTATAAACGTACATCGTTAAAGGTTAAAGTACAAATATTCAAAATATTATTTACCTGACAATGTGACTGGTCATTCTCTTACAAATTATTGTAAACTGAACTTAAGATACAGATTATGCACGATAGTAAGCAAAATCTAGTAACAATAATTACAATATACGACAATGCTCCGAAGAAAAATGCATTTATTATATGCAAAATTGCCATTTCCGTGCGCAACGTCAATTAAGTAACACAATTGTTTACTTGGAAAATTTCCCTATTTGTATGAGAAAATTAATTCACATGTAGTTGTTGCCTACATTAAAATATTTGACACACAAACCTACATCTGTAATATTCGTTTTTTTTTTACTTCGTCATAATTCGAATGTCTTATGTGCATATGCAATCACACATTTTTACTCTTTTTGTCGTTAATGCATATAAATACATAAAAACGGAACATTTTAAAACAAATGCCTATTACTGCTTTTCCCACCTTATTTATTTACTTATTTATTTATTTTTTAATGATTTATTTATTTATTTATTTATTTTTTGACTTAAACTTAAAAAATTAACATTTTGTTCTTCACAAAAGAAAAATCAGATGACCATTAGAAAACTTTCAAAGAAATAAATTACTGATCCTACAGGAAACTAATGAAAAAAGAAAAAATCTTCACAAATCACATTAATTGATAAAGGCGATGCCTAATTAAAGAACATATTGAAGAACACATTGTGATTTATTGTACACTAGTGGTATCCGCACGGCTTTGCCCGTAATAGAAAAATTTATAGGTCTTTTGGTTCGACTGTTTATTTACAAATAATGTATGGCGAATTTTCTTGCCAATTGGCTTGTACGCATGTTACGGTTCCACGTTATGATAATTTCGTATCTCGCCAATTTTCTTGTGCTCATGTTACGAGTCCACGTTATGATAATTTCGTAATTTACTCTTCCATCTTATGATAATTTTGTTCTTAAAATTGGAATAGAAAAAGAACCACATCGAATTTTCGAAAAATCGCTGCGAGGTGCACACGCCCATGCTACAAACTAACTTTGTGCCAAATTTCATGAAAATCGGCCGAATGGTCTAGGCGCTATGCGCGTCACAGAGATCCAGACAGAGAGACTTTCAGCTTTATTATTAGTAAAGAAAAAGCAATAAATGTGCATATCATTTTATTTTTGAATAATAGATGTAATATATGTTTACTGCCTTATTGACAAATTCTAAAAATAGAAAGGACGATCATTTTTTACAAACATTGTGACAAGTTTTCCCTATGTCGGTGAATAATTAAAAACAACGTGCGGGGGGGGGGGGGGCGACCTTCAAAATGCATATGACATAATTCTTGCTAATTCCAATGTAAAATAACAATCTGAATCCAAATAGTGACATTATCAGCAAATGGAGTGAAAATTGTTAATTTTGAAAACACATATGGTTTCCCGATGCTCAAAAATTATTTAACTATAGTTTGCACATCAAATCAATAATTTTAACTAAAAATTAAATTAATAATTTCAGTAAAAATCAATTTATAAATCTTCCTTTATATTAATTCGTTATGCTGTAAAAAGTTGCGGGTATTAAAAATGTTAAAACCAGTTTTCAATCTAGTTCTCTTTAAATTTTTTTTATAACTAAAACAATATTAGTTTCAAGTAATTTTATCAACAAAAACCCCTTCTTTGCCAAGATTTATGTAATGTCTTTTTTCTTTTGAGTATAAGAAAAACTAAGTTGATCAGCACTCAATGGTTAGTTATAAATTGTCTAAATACTTTGCATATTATCCATATTATCAGCTTTTTTTTTGGTAGTGGACGACAGGTAATTTTCGCTCCGGCGCTGAAGCGATAGGGATAGAAAGGTTTTAAGCTCAAATTAGAAAAAAAGAAAAGAATCCAGCTCTTTTTCTTGACACTGATAATGATGATTGGGGAGTGATCGACCTGCGACCTCTGAAAATTCAAAGGTCAGAAAAGTCACCTATACTTTCAGATTTTCAGCTGTTAACAGAGTAACCTTATCTTCTAAAATGTTATTAAAAAATATTAAGACTTGAGAAGGAACGCTTCTTTTGTAAATGGGGGCATGGGGGTCTTATCAATACCACCAAGGGGGAGGTAGCTTTATTCAATAGTATTACTTAGAGATTAAGCTGGGGAACGCTTCTAAAAGACACATGCAAATGCATGAACCTCTTTGTAAAACCATTTCCAGGAAGCAACGTATAGTTTCAGAGTACAAAGGTTTTTGCAAGCAAGTTCTAAAAAAGTCAGGGTCTCATGTTTTCTTTTCTTTAACTGTCGGAACTGTGACAAAAAGCTTTGATTCTGTGATATTTGCAAGTTCCTAAACTTTTCCAAAAATGTCAAATTAAATAAACGAAATCAAGAAAAGGAAAAAATGAGGAAAACATAGCAGTAAAAGTCAATTAATTTTTACAGAAGCGACACACAGTTTTTTTTTTTTTTTTTTCAAAATTAAGCCGACATCCAATGTGCATGTATTGCATCGTAACGAGCTTAAAAGATATTCTACTTATGTTTAGGCTTGCTAGATTTCTATACCGTTCAACCGGGACACCGAAATCCCCCCCCCCCCAGTGTTGCGAATATTCAAAAGGATACCACCCCTGGCTGGCTTTTAGAACATTTTACAGGGCAGTTCGTTCTCAATGCCATGAGCAAATGATCACTAATTATGAACCTAAAACAATGGTAATAAGAAATGACACAAGCAGAATAAATTAAAAAATTTTGCTTCTTGTATGTTAATATCTATAAGATATTTTAGTAGGGAGAAACACTTTGGACGAGGAATAAAGAATTAAACAATATTCCTATTATATACTTTTTATTGGCAAGGGATTTTTTTTTTCTTTGGAAAGTCTTTTTTGGTTTTAATCTTGTGATAAAAATCCTCACAAGCTAATCCGATATTAATTTTTCAAGTCGATGTTACAAATGACAAAGTAATTATCCTAGATAATCCTTCCCAGTTAATTATTTTTAGACGTTTTTGGTCATCTGTAATCAAATTTATTTTTTACCGGACACCGGGACGTCTGGCAAACCTACTTATGTTTCATTTCATTTCGCCAACAAAACTTTTACTGATAAAGAGCCAGAAATGTCAACCCCGGTGAAATTGAGGTCGTTCTACATTCGGGGGAAGGAAAGAGCGCATTTCATGCTTGACGATAACTTTTCTCTTTTGCCAACCCTGTTTTAGGGTTGCTCAGTGCGCACTTCGAGTTTGCCCCCTAAATTAGGTTTAATAATATGTTTCTTTATATATTTTGTTACATTATCATCATTTAAAAGAGGAAAAAGAATTTTTTGCGATTACGATTACAGGAAGAAAAAACTTAACATCCGGAGCTCCCCCCATTTTCTTTGGGTCTATTCTTATTGGTGGATTTCATTTGTTTACATTGAAATACTTTGTTTACATTGAGTCGTAGGTGCCAAATTTGGCTGTTTTCGAAAAAATCTGCCAACGCGACCCGGTTACCGTAATTCTACCGAATAAAAGTTACTTATTACCGCACAATCACTTTTTCAGTACCCCGAATTGTGCAGGCCTGAGTAATTTTAGACTGTAAACAATTTCTAATTTCAAACTGTTGCCGAAATCAACAGTATTTTTATTTAGCACCTTTATCGATTATTGGCATAGATGAGGACAAAAATCTTAAGAAAGCAATAAATTTTATGCTTGCTCCAGAGAAACCTTGATTCAAAATTTTTATTATGATTACTATTAATATTGCTGTTGTAAGGCAACGAATTTTTGAAACAATGGGTTTTATATTTAATCATTTAATGGGGAAATTGCATGAAAGTTACTATTTTCCATCATAAATTTTTTTAACTATTTGTTCTTGACATAAATTATAGCCTATGTTGCTCCCTGATAATGTAGAAAATGGTGAAAAAATGGTTAAAATCGGTCCAGTAGTTTTGAAGATTACCCCGGACATACATGCAGAAATAGCCATTTATGTATATAGATTTTTTTTTTTGTACTACCACTAGAAAATAATCAAGAATTTTAGTTGTACTAATGGAGGGTTGCGTTTAATTTTATTGGGATTGGGAGTTTTCGATTTGCTTCTAATGCAGATTTTGAGGTACTGACGTCGTTATTCTAACGATAATTTTAGAGAATATTAAACTAATCAAAATGAACTTTTTTATGCTATTCTTTTAAATTTGATGCTATTCTTTTAAATTTGATGCTTTTCTTTTAAATTTGGGGTTTTTAGAAATTTTTCTCATTCTGAAAAAAGTGTTAGGAGCTATTTTACATATCTAGATATATATTTTTAGTGTAGACGTTATTTGAAAACTATTATCCATATTCTGTTGGGGAATTTTAGGGACGAATGTTCAAATTTTAGTGGGTGTTTTTGGAGACTTGTCATGACGGGATATTTGACAATTTTTTTCCTATTATTTAAGCCTAATTGTTGAATACACGTCACTTGACGTAACTTTTATTTGCGAGGAAGACCGTGCAAACCGGGCGACGCAGCTAATCTTAATATATAAAAATCAATGTCCTGAGATAATATATATATATATATATATATATATATATATATATATATATATATATATATATATATATATATCAACCCACAGCCGAAACCGCTGAAGCTTCAGACTTGAAATTTGGCAGGCATGTCCGCATGATTACGAAAGTAACCACTAAGAAAGGATTTTTCGAAATCTCAATTAGTTCGGGAGAAATTAATTAAAACCTCTTAATTTCTGCGAAATTAAAACCTGTCATTGAATTCAAATCCCTTATTTTCGAAGGCTTTCCTCCATTCAAATCATTATTCAGTACTTCATCTCAACTTTTGGTCGATAGCGAACAATAAATTTGATATTGTTTTGGTTTCTCACGTGGTTCTTCGAGGCTTTTCTCAAGTCAAATCATAATGTTTCTGTCTATTGCTTTCATTTTTTTAAAAACTAGAAACGAAGTTTTTAAGAACATCATCACAGGCGGACTATCCTTTTGAATTTAGAAGAGTGCAGTTTCCTGTTAAAGTTTGCTAGGCAATAACCAATAAACATTAATAAGTCACAAGGACAGTCATTAAAAGTATCAGGGACCGATTTAAGGGAAGACTTTTTTTCATACGGCCAATGTTATGTAGCTTGCTCCAAAGTCAGTTCATCAAGCAGCTTAATAATTTTAGCACCAGAAAAAAATACTAAAAATGTTGTATACAAAGAAGTTCTTGCTTAAACATAGGTATATCAATGAAATGTGGATGGCCTGTGTTTGCAAAGATAATCAATACTTTAAAAGGATCGTTAATAACAGTTAAAGATCGGTTAAGGACAAAGGCATATATGTAAGGAGTCCAGGGGCCTCGGGATCCTCCTTAAATTATAAAAAGTTATAGGTAATAAGTAATTATTATAGGGGATTTTCGAAACTAGGTGCACCAAGCATTGTTAACCCCTGCTAATTCCATTACCCGAGCAATGCCGGGTACGGGAATGCTAGTATAATAATAATATAGTAATATCTAAGGACTGCTTAAAATATTGTGATGGTAAGCATAATAGCGGGGTTGTGAGGGGAGGTCCTGCATGAAATCTAGGCCCAGGGCTCCACTATGACTTTATCAGGCCTTGTTAGAAACCTTTCAGTTGCGAAATATTACCTTTCGGGAAAAAATGGGAAACCGCTTCACGAACAAAAGACATTTCTTTAAAAACCGAAGACTGGTATGTTATGTATTTGAGGTCGTAAGGATTTCTTTTTCTGCATTCGAGATGGAGGGAGGACGAATGAAAGCGTCATTTGTTCTCGCGCTGACATACATCGATTATCTAAGAGTCACATGAGGGATTGAATCGTTCTCTTTAGTGACGTCACAGCGCCGAAGATTGGTTTGCTTCCGTTTAAAATCAGTTCTCTTTACAGTCTGTGCCTTGTGATTTGGAGGAAAGCTACCGTCCTAATGATGGGATGTTTTTCCATTTCGCGAGACGGTTCTGAACATCAGGGGCGGGAGGGCGGAACTTCTCAATTTGCCGAATGGATTTTGACAGATGAGTATAATCTTGCCAACTGTAACTCCAAATTTCACCGAATGATGATAATTTTGCAATGATAAAAATTTCAAATTTCGTCGAATGATGATAATTTTGCAGAATCGTCTGACAAAATATGTCGGATAAGGAAAATTTTTGGACGGTCACAGTGACCTCTCGTGCCCTCCCATCGGATCGCCCTTGCTGACCATGGCTGCGGATAAAAAACCAATTTTGACTCCTCTGTCGCAGAATCAATTCAACTCCGACTCCCTCTGCCCAGGCGCTGCAGACTCACAAAGGGGGAATAGGAAAAGTGCCTGACTCCATATTTTAAAGCCTCGAACATCACTCATTGAACGCTGAGCCGGGCACATACTGTCTGACCACGGATTGTATAGAAAGACAAACATCCGTTTTACAGCCGGAAATGGCCAAATCTATTATTTTTTAGCGATGTCTGCTTTTGCAGAAGCAGAGTCTCTTCAAATGAGCAGAATATGCGCATCAAATTTTTACCTTCCCCCCTGCATAGATTCGTCTTATCTGAACGTTTGGAAATTCCATGCAATCCGTGGTTGGACAGTAGATATCTCCACCTCTTAACCTTTCTACACATAGCCTAGTATACCTAAAACACGTGTAAAATTTCATAACAGTTTGCCATTTTCGTTTACAAGTAACACAGTGAAACTACTTTCATTTGTTTTACGGGGGCGGGGGGGGGGGGTCCGCTTCTTGCTCGCTGGCGCTCATCAACCTCCGAAGATTGCTTCCCAATCTTATTTGATTCACAAAGACCTAAATTGTCTATTGGAGAGAATCAGATTAAAAAACTCGTTACAAGTTCCGTTTCGAACAAAATGAAAATCTCCCTCCCCCTCCCGCAATGGAATTAAAGTAAAGAGCTCAGAATTAGAACACAATCCTGCTCCCATCGGAAGACAAAAAGAACTAAATAGAAGTATGCATAACTGACGAGGAATTGGGGGGGGGGCACCGCTTTGAAGAGCACCCCTCTCCGCGGGTTCTAAACTAACTTCTACTTCTACCAACTTGCTCAGGTATAGGTGATGAGGAGCTCCTGAGCATTGCAAAACGGCAGTTTTGCACGTTTGAAAAGTCTCTTACAAATGCATGGTCTCTAGTAATATATTTTATCCTTTAGCTCCGGGCTTGAATTGAGTTTTAGCCTAGGACTTTTCGCTAAAATAGAAACTCTTATATCTGCTGTTCTAATTAATTGGAAAAATGTTAACAAGCTTTATTTGATGCAGAACAACAAAATCTCTTTCGAACGACATCGAATGTTAAGGGGTGTGGGAAATCATCTCTTGAATAGGCAATTTATGACATTTTAACTTAAAAAATTATTACAAAAAAAAAAAAAAAAAAAAAAATTCGATTTTTTTTTTTTTTTTGAAAAAAAAACCCCCCGATGCAAACCCTCAAGGCTCGAAGTATTTTTGTACAAAATTTCAAGGCTATGGGTACTACGGGGTCTCCTGGACGCAGACCACCGCTACAGACTTCCCTTCACAATTTCTTTGACGTATTTTTTTTTTTTTTTAAATAATCGATGAACTGGAGAAAATAATTGATGAAATAGAATCTAGTAGCAGATTAAACGCTTTTTGATTCGGAAAAAAATACTGCTTAAGCAAAGCAATGGTTTGATAAGTGTTATTCGGTACTCTGCTTCACCAAAGAATTTGTAGCTCTATTTCAGTGGTGCCCAACTTTTTTTATACCCAAGGGCAACACCTGATACTAAGATGAATCTCGCGGGAAAGAACACATATAAAATTAAAATATATTTAAGTAGTTTTTATAGATAATACGGGAAAGCGAGGAAAAGAAAAGATAGATTAGTTTGCATTTTGAGATCTTGAACTCAAATTATGTTTTTCGCAATCACGAATTGCGATAGGCCCGACTCCTTGAGTTTCTTGTTTCTACTAATGACTTTTATCGCAAACATAATTTCAATTTACGATGTCAAAATTCAAATGAATGCCAGGGACTTTATGTTATGTACTGGATACTGGATGTTGTGTGCTGGATATTGTTTGTGGAAGGATTGTGTTGATGGAAGGATTGTACCAAGTCGAGAAGGTAGTTTATAAATAATTCGATTCCGAGGCACGTGGGTGCCTGCATTTTAAAAGCATAGAAAAATAAAAATCAAAGGATGAGGACGTCATTCAACGGTCAAGTGAAAACAATGAGCTATGCGTGATTGCTCAAAAATTACAAACCAAGAACAGTTGTTGTCATTATGACATGCTTATTGATTCGAAGTTTCCATCTGCTTTCTAGAAGCCAATCTTCCTACTTGGCTTCAAATTTGCAACAACCAATCGAAATACCAAATAAGGACTATTTCTTGATTTGGAAGGTCTTGGACTATATTTTTCGATCTGTAACGTGGAACATAACAAAACGAGCTGCATGAATTGAAACCAGATGTGACCAGCGAAGCAGATAGGTTGGACACCACTGCTGAACCTCAGGTTGGGGCACCACTGCTCTATTTGAACAGGTAAGAAAGGAGAAGGATAAAGGCGAAAAATAACCCAAAAACTTTACTGTACAATGAAGAAAGACTGGGGTTTAAAACTTTCAAACATGATTTTCTCGAATTCTGGAAATGTTGACATTTTGTCTTTCACATTGCTCTTCACATAGAAAAGTATCCAAAGGTGAGTTGAAAACAAATGACTCATACAGATAAGTAGACATGATTTTGATACTCACTGTTCACTTGTTCTACTTGATGGGCTTAATATTTAAAACATGCTACTTAAAATTTATGACAATTATCAAAATCGGAGATTGTGCCCCGCTTTCCCATGCGGAAATCAGAACAAGACTTATTGCTTCAAATAACAGCTGACATTTTAAGGTAAAGTGACATAGTACGTCTACGAGCAGCTCGGTTCTTTTATTAGATTTTCGAATGGGGTGTTAGGTGTAACCATGGCAACGGAGTAAACGCATCGTTTCAGGACGAAATAATCGCCGGAGCCTACCAAAGGAATCTTGTCGGACATGTGGTTCCAAATTGACTGGCATTCGTCCAGCAGGTAGTCGTCCTCGCTCCAAGGTTTCCTCTCGACTTTCTTAGGATATTGAATATGCATATGGAATAATGCACTGTCAAGCAGGCGCGTCATTTAGAGGGGTCAGGGGGAGAGGTAAATTGCCTCCCCATCCGGGCTTTGAAAAATTAATGTTTTCACACATAAATGGGCGTGATTGTTGTTGTTTTTTGATAAAATTTGCATTGCTTGACCCCTTCCCCCCGGTAAGTTTGAAATGACTGGCCTGCTGTCAAGGCGATGGATTACCACAATGTTCGGACCAACGCGCGGTTCGTAGGTTTACGAGGCGGACCTTATGTTTCGAAGTTCCCAAATTTAAGTTTTCACATCGTCGTTCTGTACATAACAAGTAACATTTTTTTTTTTGGTTCTTTAAGTAGAAACAAAACCCTAAACAAAAACATAAAGAAATTCAACGTCAAGCAGGTCTGTTATTTTGAAATTCAATACGGCCCTGCTAAAGGCTCCCACTATCTCACAGGATCTGAACCTCACATGTTGACCAATAAGTAGCGACACGTCAGCCATCTTGGAGCTAAATACCGTTTTCTTCCTATGTCTGCTATGGTGAAGCAGCTTGTTTTGCTTCTTGATTGTGGATTAATATAGAGTTTAAAAGAAACCGCAATCAAGAAGCAACTGACGCTACTTCACCACAGCATCAGACATAGGAAGACAGCATCGTTGAACGCCAAGATGCCGGGATGCCGTTACTTTAGTCTATGAAGTTATGAATCAATCAGGGCTTTAGTTGACCACAGTGTTATTGGGATAGCAGCAAAGCAAAACACACGTTCATAAAAACTGGTTCCAACTGCTACATTGAACCACAATTAAAATGAGTAATTTTGAAAGGGTACCACAAACACTGAACCACCGTGCTTTAAATATGTTTTACAAATGAAGTCTAATCGTAGAGCTTCTCTTATAAATCGTTATCGTAAGGTTGACGAATTGCTAATTTTAACATATAATGTTGACTTACTAGCTTTGAATTTCAGAATTCAAAATTAGACAAACGCAACAAAACAATCGTTACAAGTATTGTCGGAGGCCGTATAAGATAACATCTCTATACATAAAAAATTCTCTAAATTGAAACTTTCTTCCTTGATATTAACTTGGGTTTTTGATGAAAGAGAAGTATGATTTGTTGTTTTCGGTAACTAAGGTAATATTTTCAGTTCTCCCAACGAAGCGTAACTCTTTGACAATTTCTGTCTAGGAGGTTCTGAATTATTGCATGCCTCAAGTCATTTATCAGTTCAATGCAGATAAATATCACCAGGTTGGGAAATTATACATTTATTCCATTAATGCAACCCCACATCTTAAGCCAAAGAATCATGCAAGACTTGGAAGAAAAATATTTCTTTTTACGTAATGTTGTTCTGGGCTTGATTTCAATTCCCTTTTAGTCCTTTATCAAAGGTCTACTGTGAATATTACTTCGTATCTTAAAGCACTGCCTAGTGACAACACTTGAATTCAAGTTCTATAATTATACAATAAAATCCTGTCGCAACGAATATTAGTACAACAAAATACCCGTTTCATCGAAATAAATTTTCAGTCCCGATTTAATTTCTATATTACATTGGTTGAATTCCATCACAATGAAATTCCGTCACAGTGAGGGTCATTCCATAGAAATGTCAACCTCAACCTCAGAAATTTTTTTCCCCCAAAGCCTTAATTGTGACCTATCATTTCATTCAGCATACTTTCTAGTACATAAATCCAGTAATAGTTTGCAAAAATTTCATTCGGTATTTTTCATCTGGCTTTAAACGTGCGAGGTTGCAGAAAAGGCTTAGCATGTGCAAAAAACATGCGTCTACGTTTTCTTGTGTAATGTAAAATTTTTTGCAAATTTTTAAAAGAACTATATTTATTCTAAATGATTAGATGTTGATCCAATAAAATTGACTGTTATTTTTGCATACATTATAAGATAGTACTTTAATTAGTTTGGTTATTTCACTGAAAATATTTACGTTACGTTAGTCACGAAAATGTACTATTTTCTGTTTAAAAACTAAACCAGATGATTGAACCAAACAGCACTTTTTATTTTCTTACATCTGTATCATATCTTCTTAAAAAGTGCAAAATATTTATTTCAGTATCAGTAGATATAAAATAATTAGTGTGACTAACGTAACATTTGAGCTGTGACTAACGTAACAGTTTGCATGTGACTAAAGTAACAGTTTGCATGTGACTAACGTAAAATTTTAAAAATGACTGCTAATATTTAAACTTATTTAATTTAATGTACATTTTCATGTACAATTTTGAATATACATGCATTCTATATTGATTAAAAATATAAAGGGCGAAAAATACCAGTAAAATTACATTGTATAGACCTTCTGTTTACTTAAAAAAATACTTTTTTAAAGGTCTTTATAAAGATACTTCCAATTTAAAGAATTATTAAAAAAGAAAAAAGGTGAGTAAAGCAAATTGAGTACCCTGCTGAATTAGCATTCAACACAAGAATCCAAGCTTAAGAATTAAGTTAATAGAAGTACAGTCTTAACAAAGAAGAACGTCTCTATTTTTCAGAAAATACATGTCCACTAGGGTGTCCCAAGATATAATGGCGAAAAAAAAATTTGTGAAATCGAATACGCATACCCTCCAAATTTTTTCCATTTCACCTCAGAAACATGAGAAAAAAGTTCCATTGCAATTAAATAACGGGAACCCGTGCCGACTTGAGGTCAAAGTTGGACCTAAAATCCTGTAAGGCGACTACAGTGGAAAAATTGCTAACTGCATAATTCATTTCTACACGCGACATCAATTTATTTAAAGCAGATATTTACAACAATATTAGACTAAAAGAAACATTACTGTACATATTTTTAATTCAATGTTTGCTTTTTGCAGTCAGAATAGAACGTCCTCTGCTCTTGAACACAACGTAACAGATTGTTTTTGTTCCTCATCAGCTGTTGGCAAACCATGAAAGTTCTGCATCATTTTTACCGCTTTTTCAGCTGCCTCGTTTACTGCACTAAGCTTTGAGACAGTCTTTTTCACATAAAGGAATGAAATATTATTGACCATACCATAAAAGCTGGATGAATTTTTGTAGAGCAGCTTTTGAGATAATTGGGTCCACATTTTCGTACACTTTTATCAAAAAGCACAAATCTTTTTTGGGTGCTTTGACTGTCAAAATGCATTGAAGCCATGGTTTCACGTATATTGTCACTACAAAAAAGCAGACATCAAACAATGCTTCATTTTCCTTCGTATCTAATTTTAGTTGTGAACTATAAATATAATAGTTTTAGGGAGTAAATCGCTCGAGCCATCCATCGAGCTTTGTGCATGACTCCCGGTGGTCTTATTTTAAATTCATTTTCTGTATCTCCACCTAAAAATATGATAGGCAGTTCTGTCAACTCTTGATAGTCATCCCTGAGCGTAATATTAGTAAGTTCAGCGCGGTAAAAGTCAAGTAAATTTTCCAAGTTAGGGTACAGTTCGGAACAGCTCCGCAGCTCCTCCATAGCACTGTATTTAAGTGAGATAGATCAGTTCATATATGTGATAGCGGCAAGCAAAGGAAAGCATTTCTCTATCAAATTTTTGCTCAAGAATAGCGCAAGAAGCACTTAAAGGACCTGTTCTGGAAGCTGTAATATCACAACTTAACTTTGTCTTCGATATTCCAATCTAAAACTGCCTTTCAAACAGCCTTTGTTTGTTCTTTTCCTGTGGAATTATCCAGTTTAGACTCAGCAATGAGTTGTTCCGTCACATCCATATAAAATAACTATAGATAAGCGATCTTCTTTTGATTTTTGAGCACTCAAAGCAGGCAACAGTCCCATCTTCCTCTAGTTTGATTAACCGAAGTGCATCAGCATGTGTAATATTGAATAAATTGTTTAAATTACTTGAAAATTCTTGTTGGCGCTGCCTGAATACTTCTTGCAGTTTCTCTGCATTTTTTTGTAAGTCTCTCTAGATTTGATACAGGTTTTTAAGTTTATTCACACAATTTAGCAACGATTTGGTGGGAACGCGTGCCTTTTCGCAAAAGATGATGCATTCCCGAATAGCGATATTTGCACTTTCACTGATGGTTAAATTTACTTCTCGAATGTTATAAAACAAAACCGACAGAACTTGTCCGTTAGAGGGAAGTTTCAAGCCCGTAGTTTGTTGTTTTACGACTTCTATTAAAAATATCCCTTTTTTCAAACTTTGCAATTCCACTGCCATGTTTCGTTCCCTATGGAAGGACTATACTGCGCTCGCTGACCGGAATGTATTCGTACTGACATGTTTGACGGTTTGCAAATTACTACGGATAAGCCCCCCTCCCCCCAACATATGTTTTTCTGTTTTCATTTGTTTTCTGTGCATTATTTACAGCTGTTTCGAGCTTTGCAAAGTATCGCGTCGCCAGCATTCGCTTGCTTATATGAATACACGTGCTATTTACACGTTTAGGACTTTAGGCGCAAGTCGGCACGGGTTACCGTGCTTCAAATTGCATGAAACTTTTTTTCCAACGGTTTTGATATAAAAGGAAAAAAATAAGAGGGTATGCGTTTTAAAAAAACGACTTTCATTTTTTTGGGACACCCTAATGTCCACCCATTATTAAAATGAAGTAATGGCTGCTCGTTGGAAAACATTTGAAGATGTTACATGATACAGTGACAATAAGCGCTGCTGCCATATATTTCAGAAAATGCAAGAATGATCATTTAGAAATTCAAACATTTGCGGTGATATCTGGAATTAAAATGCATTCTGCAGAAACGTTCGAATATTTTTTTTTTCAATATTACATTTTAATTCAAAAGCATGCACAACACGATTCGTTCGATGAATCAATAAACTTTAAAAAATAATATGCCATTGAAAAGTACTGCGGAGTTTCTTATGACGATAACTAGTATATCGCCAGAATACTAGAATTCGGTGAAACTGTCTATTTGTATAAAGTTAATTTTTTTAAAGAGAGATATTTAGGATTTAATTAGCCCAAGAATGATGTTATTCAGTTTGTGAAAGCATTTTTTTTATTTGTTTATTTTTTTCGCACATTCAAATTGAGTTAATTGAACTGAATCCTACCATTCAATTTCTTACACTATTATAGAAAAAAAAGTAAAGAAAGGACCATAATGCAACACAAAGAAGGTTCCTAAAAAGTGTAAAAGTAATATAAGAGCAAGAAATCAATTATAAAAAGTTTTTTATGTGCATTCATTATTTGTTATTCGATGGTTACGTTAGTCACGTTACGTTAGTCACACACAGTTTTTCGTAAAAGTACCATTAAGGGCCAAAAAAGATTCATCTGTAACAAATCTGTAGTACATTTTTAAAAATAGATTGTTTACCTCTTACAAATATATCGGCCAATTTTAAGTGCCTGCGTAAGTTTCAGAAAAATTTGCCTCGTAACATAAGCATTGTTTCTCAGGGTTGCAAAAATGTTACGTTAGTCACAATGCCTTTTTTGGTAAAAAAACACCTGCCAGCGCTTATTTTTGCTTCAAATTCTTGGTGGAAATGAAAAATAGTCACCTTGTACATTTTAAATCTGCATATTAAACCAAAATACATTCATTTTTACTGCCGGTGTAAGTAGAAAGAGTTTGAAAATCAGCTGCGAATGTTACGTTAGTCACTATGGAATGACCCGTGAATAAATTATCGGTTCCTTTAAGTTCGTTGTAATGGGATTTCATTTTCTTCTTCATTATAAAAATATAGTTGCGGCATCAGCGGGTGCTGTTTGTCACCAAGTAAGTATATTCTTTGAAGTATTTGCTTTATTTTGTTTCTATATTATGTTTCTAAGTTCAAAATTTTGGTGCATTAAAAATAAATCAAATGTTATGATTTGAACTTCGTATTTAAAGTATAATTTAAACTTCTTATTAACGTTTTAATTATCCTTAGTTTTGACATTACTCTAAGAGGAAATATTCTACTGCTTGTTGTCATTATCATTTTTTCCTTCAATTTACTTAGATCGGTAAAAGTTGCAACTTATAACTATTATAAATCTATCAAATTACTGTTTAACCATGGATTGTATGTAATTTGGCAATCTGCCAAGTAAGGACTATTCCATATAAATGAATCTAGCAGGGGAGAAAGGAAAATAACGATGAGATTTTGATGCACGCGTTTTATAATGTCACTAGTGCCTTATTCACTCAAAAATAAAATAAGGGGAAACAAAAATAGTTACCATGGAAACAACGAAAATAAAATAAAATATATTCATTTCTTTCAGGAACGTAGAAGCAAAATGGTAAGTTTAAAAACTTTGTTGTGAACAAATAAATCAATTAATTTTTACCGTGAGAATCTAGATCGAATACGCTTTAGATTTAAAAAATGTTTGCTGAGAGTACATTTTCATTTTTACAAAACTAAGGCTAAATAAAAGAGAGGCAAAAGTGCACATCTAAAGCAAACCAACTAACATCCCTATAAACTAATAGATACGTCCATTTCCACCTATAAACCGGATATTAGCCTTTCCATGTAATCGATGGTCAGACAGTACTTATTTCGACGAGGAACTTTTAGAATTAGATTTGGCACGTGAAAGATTTAATTTCAATATCCCAGCTAGTGTTCTGAATCTACTTTTTTGATCAATACTTTTCAATTACTTTTTGTCGGACAGTTTTAAAAATTTGATTGGAGACATGAAAGATTTTATTTCAATATTCTAGTTAGTTTTCTGAATTTCGTTTTTTAACCGATGATTTTTATTCCTTAGAACGGTAAAAGTTCTCCCCAGGAGCCCCCATGGGAGGTCAGGGAAGGTCACAGTGAGCTTCCAAAAATTTCCTCATCCAGCAAATTTTGTCTGATAAATCGGCAAAATTTGGAGTTCTATTCGGCAAAATTATCATAATTCGGTGAAATTTGGAGTTCAATCCAGCAAAAATTATCATCATTCGGCGAAATTTGGAGCTACGTTCGGCAAAATTATCACCATTCGGAAAAAATTGGAGTTCCATTCGGCAAATTGAGAATTTCCGCTCTCCCAAAAATTTAAGTTCGGGAGCCCCACAGTTCTCCCATTTTTTAAAGAATTATTACATACATCAAATAAAATAGTTTTTCACGATATTATGAATGTTTGAAAATAAAAATTGCATAAAGTTTTCATTCACCTAATGGTCTATCTTAGATACGTTTTTCTGTTTGAGAAAATGCCGATTAAAGCGTAGGCCGATTAAACCGAGAGCGGTTTAAAAGGAGCACACTTCTAGAAAGGCTTGGGCGCCGCCTCTGATGTATTCGGAAAACGAATCTTCTGAGGTAAGAGTGGCGCTTATCCTGAGCAGGAAGCGATCCCTTTCAAGGTCAACAACAGACCTTGGCACACATCTGCACACACCTGACGCATCGGTCGCTCTCCCCGCAACCTGTTTGCTGTTGCGCGCATACCGATCTTCTTTCCCCCTTACCTGTATCTCATCTCGGGAGGATTCGCTCTTCTCCCTTCCCTTGCTTCGCGTCAAGTTGCTCTCCCTCCTCCCCCTTTAAGCATCCCAACATGACAACTCAGCTTCATTGACCCCTTGCTCCCCAAGCAGTGTCGGATATTCGATTTTTACGGAGCCGTGGCACAAGCTTGAAACTGCCGCCGTTACCCATTTTCTTCAAGTTTTTATATCGAGTTTCAACAAAAACAATCAATGTTAAAAAAAGTCAATTCCTACTTTGGTCAACCAAAAAGAATTTTTTTGTTACTTTTTAAAAATAATTGCAATTAATGTAAATATGATATTATGACTGAATCGCAATATTAGGCGCGAAAATAGAAATTAAAAATAATGAATTAATATTTTCAAAAATTGTACTAATATCAAATGTCATCCACTACAAGCTACAAGTGTAAAAAAATGTGCATGAACTTAAGAGGATGAATAAAAAGTATTTTGTTAACGATTGAAAATTTGAGCAAGATATGTAAACATATATTACATAGGGAGAGAGTAGACTACTGCAGGAATTGAAAAAAGAAACACAAATAGCTACAAATTTGCCGTCCCCCAGAAGTAGCCACCTGGGGCAAGGGCCCCGGACTACTCGCCCCTAGATCCAACACTGACTCTGGACCATTTTAGAGGGGGTCATACTGAAGAATGACACCCTCCCCCCTCATGAGAGAATTTATGGTTTTGGGCACGAAAAATTTCTGAAACTGCTTAAGTGTCAATAAAAAGCACAAATTCGACCAGGAAAAAGGCACCTAATAGAGCATAAACGTTACAAATTAATTTTATTAGCAATGAAAAGAAGTATTGATTTTATAAGCAATGAAAAGAAGTATTAGTTCAAATATTTTCTTTTCAAAATAATTAAAGAATTGAAAAGACTACTGAAATCGTTTACATTTTATTCATAAAGTGTTGGAACACTATGTGAACGTATACTATTGTTGTGTGTGTGTGTGTGTGACGATTTGGGGGGTAGGTCATGATCCTCTCCTTGTATCCGCCCCTGCACTGGCCCCACACTTTCTAGTTGTGAAGTGTGCTGCAGAAAGAGGAGGGGGGGATAATTGGCGGGAGAACACTTTTTTTTTAGTAGAAGTGCGGATAGATATGGTTGACGGATTTTTATTCGGCCAAAAAAAGTTGGTTTAGATTGCTTATTCCAGTTTTAGGGCTGAAAGCAGACATTTTTTTTCATCAAAAACGATGATCTAAAATCGATTTACTCTATAAATTTGCATGTGTTAATACTACTTACAATGGTTAACCAAATGTTTTGAGTAACCATACCATTTTGGCAACCCACTGAAGCTGTAATGAAAGGAAGAATAGTTTTAGGTCTATTTCTAGATTTATTTCCTTTTTTTTTAACTTCTCACATGCACGATAGAAAGAAATTACCACCAGTTTTTCTTTTTAGCTCAATGGCTAACCAAATGCTTTAAGTAACCAAATTATTTTGCCAACCTACTGAAGCTGTAATGAAAGGAAGAATAGTTTTAGGTTTATTTACAGATTTATTTTCTTTTTCTAACTTCTCACATGCACGCTAGAAAGAAATTACCATCAGTTTTTCATTTATGCCTCTTGATTTTAATATGTTTTTCAAAGTAGTGAATTATTTTTTGAGTCATAAAATTATGTGCAATTGAAAGTAGCGAAAATGAGCACGTATACTAAAATGCTATTAGTATTATTAATATCGAGTGAGTTTCTTTTGAGAAGGGGAGGGGAATGCCACGCATATTTTTCCAATTATTATTAACCGATGTTTCAAGGAAAGACAACTACGGCGTATAAAAGGGCTCACTAAGGTATGCGCTATGATAAAAAATAGTTGAAAATAGCCACAAAAACACTGATTTATTTAACGAAAAAAGGCTTCATTTCAATGATCAAAAAATAAGATGCCCCCCCCCCCCCCAAAAAAAAAGTTTAAATGATTCGATTTTTATAAAATTGATTTTATTGAGATGTATATTTTTATGTTAGAAATTTTATATCGGGAAGTTTGTCTCGTAATTTAGTTCAACAATTTGCTTCTTCTGGTTCAGGGCTTCAAAACTGATTCACAGACCCCCCGGAGGTTCGCGACAAACTTCGGGCAAGAAATGTTCATAAAACGCCAAATGATACTTAAATGATGCTTTTGCATTTGAAAACCAGAGTTTTCACTTTTAGAGTATGAAGCTGTCCATTGAGAACTACTTCCCAGCAATTCTAGGTACAATGCTGCAAGATCATGTATTGATGGTAGAACCATTTTCTGCTTCGACAAAACCGTGCTATCATCATGTGAACTTGAATATTTGATCAATATACCTTCAGAAGGCACCATGAAATCTACCTTCTAGGATACTTAACACCAAGGTTCGACAAATATCAGGGGTCAAGTCGCCCGGGTGACTAAAAAATTGCCTTGGCGATTAGTTATTTCAGAACAGCTTTATGTTAGAAACTATGTTTCACTGAATTTCCTGCAAACTGAGAAATAATTGTCTGGCTCCTAAAATTTTTACCTGGCTCCTAGATTTTACAATTTTTTTCTTTCTCTGCTTAGCCTCATTTTTCGACTTCGTCTCGAAAAACAAAAAAATACTATTCGCTCTTCGTAAAAGCAAAGTGTATTCTTCAATTTGCCACAAGTTACCAATGTGAATCCGGATTTTTGCTCTATGCACCCTCCAAATAAAATATCAACATGCTGATCCTGACATAACTATATTCTAACTCATTAGTACATTCTATATGTAACTCATTAGTATATTCTATATGTATGAGCGGTAAAACCGCTCATACATATAGAATATACTAATGAAAATATTGAAACAAGCAAAATGGTTATGACTGCTTAAAATTTTAGTGTAGCTCTCAATGTCAAAAAAAGTCGTCAAATGTTAATGAAGGACACACACTATTTAGTAAATTGTGTATAGTGCAGCTCTGGTTAGTTGAGCTGTGACCTTGACTATGTTTACTTGTTTTAGGGGAGTTTAGTGAAAAATAGACGTGCTATTGGCTCAGATTTTAGTTGGAATATTTTTGAAAAACTACTAAGAAAGTTTCTCAACATAACTTAGCGCCAATTACCCCTCCCTATTTTCCGAAACAGAGGTAATCATTGTCATAGTCGGAGCTCAACTTTTCATGCATACATACACCTGCGGAACAAAACTATGACCAAAAAGAAAAGAAAAGATTTCACTACTATACTGCCGTGGGCAGGTAAACGGCAGGATCGGCAGAAATGAGTTTTCGAGAAATTTGAAGAAATGTGTTTTGGATTTAATACTAAGTAACAGTAGGTAAATGTTGGAATTTTATGTTTTTTTTTTTTTTCCTATCGGAAACCAAATAAACAAGTTTGTTCTTTAAACCTGAAAAAATGCAATACAAATGAAAAAGGAAAAAGTGTCAGTTACTGCCCTTTGCCAAGCCCGCGGCAGTATACACTTCGTCTTCATTGCACACACAACTCTGGAAGTTCGCGACGAGCTTTCACTTGTCATTTTAATACACAATGAATTACGGAAGTTTCTGTTGGCGGGACACAATCAGCCAATTATAGCACAAGCACAGAAATAAAAGAAATAACTGTCACGCATGAAACTGCATCAGCCCACAGTCTTTTTTCATTCATTCTGCGTCATAAGAGTTAGTTTCTGAATCAAAATCCTTAAAAGTACTTACCACTGTGTTGCCGGCCTTGCGCCTACTCTCTACGAAGTTGTTCGAGTGCTTTCCGTGGGTGTGTTTCCTCGTTCGAATGTGAATCCATAAACAGGTAGCTGGGTGTCTTTCTCTGGCCGGTGACGTGTCATTCCATTAAATTCCGAAAGTTCATCCAAAGGCCATTCGAAGTTCTCTCCACGTAGCTTCAGGAACAGTTAGCAATTACTTTTAATAATATATTCCAAGATTCGAGTTGTTTTTCTAAAACAAGAAAAGGGATACTTTGTCAATCCATTGCAGAAAGGAGATATTTTTACTCATATATTTACATTTTATTCCCAGAATTTTAAGCTTCGACATTAAAGTTTCATACATTTGAATATAAGGAACAATTAATTACAGTCGAACTCGTGTATAACGAGTGCAAAAGGACCGCGATATTTACCCGTTATAACGGAGAGTTCGTAAAAAACAGGTTCTTGAAAAAAAAAAAATCACAAAAATTCATCACAGTTGCTTTTTTTCTTCTCTTTAATCACTTAACAGAACCAAATAAGTTGGTTACTTTGCTTTGAACTATCTGAATGTCTCTTTCTTATGTCATTGCTTTTGAGGAATACGCATATGCACTCATACATAATTTTTTAATGTTTCTGTACTCCACAAATTAAAAAAAGGGTTGTCATCGCTTGTTCTCAGGATTTATGATTTATTATTAACATGGTTGACTTTGGAATGTTAAAGAAAATTTACCAAAAAAGGATAAGCTGAGCTGGAAGTCAATGGAAAGTTTATGAATCGCAAAAGTATTGCTCGCTTTAAGCGGGGTTTACTCGTTGAAAGCGAGTTATGCTCCCATAGACTTAACATTGCACCAACAACCATGTATTTCTGTTTTCCTCGCTAAATCAGGGTTTTCGATAAATCAGGGCTCGTTGTAAGCGAGTTCGACTGTATCATAATATGAAGTTTCAACTTTCTAAAAAGTTTTCTGGTATTTAAAAAATAACGATTGCTACGTGTTGCCGGCGTGACCGTACGGTCATACCCGAAACCCCAAGTAATTATTTTGCAAGTGCAAAAAATATTTTTAGAAACTTGATAATGGTTCCTTTTTTTTGTCCAGGGTGTCCGAAAAGTCCTTGATACATTTAAAAAGTTCATAGAAAGGCAACAAATTGTCGTATGAAATATGCGGTTTGCACCATTATACTCTTCACAGGTTCAAGGTTTTTTTAAACAAAATCGTAAAAATTGTAAGTAATCGCTGTATCGTCACAGAAATAAAAACGAACGTCATGTGAGGTGTTTAATCATTGTATTAAACAGAAAGCGATATCTTTCATTACCAGACTTCAATGTGTGCACCGTTTGTGGACATGGGATGAATTTGAGACCATTTAGATGTGGTTCGAGCAACATACAGTGCTGGAAAAATTATTAGACTAAGACTGTTTTAAAAGCAAATTCTTTATTGATTACATAACTATAGACACACTAACGAACAGTGAAATAATTATCTAATATTTAGTATGCATTCCCTTGTTCTTGATGAGCATTTTAAGTCTTTTTGGCATACTTTTCACAAGGTTTACAACATTTCTTAACTTTTTAAAAAAGGAGGTAAAAAATTGTTTATACTCACTATTATATATACTCACATACACATACTCACTAACTACCTAAAACTAACTTTAAATATAACAGAACATAATAAAAAGAACTAGTGAACTGTCAAGGCTTCACTCGATGCGTGTCTTAACAGGCTCAGTCATTTCTCAAAAGATCAAAGGCGCCGCCTTGCCCGTAAGATGGCACTGTAGTATAACCGGGGGAAATCATTTGTTTACATTAGTTAACGTATTATTTCTGCTGTAAAAAGTGATGTTTTTTCAATCTTTAAAGTAAAATTTCATTGATATGGTTAACCGATGTGTAGTAGTGTAGTACAGGTTAAATTGATGCCGGAACGGCGTACCTGGTCTGTTTTTCAAGGAAAATAAATTCCCTTTTCAGGTAAAGCTGGTCCCAACTCAGCATTCAACTATTTCTCATTGGCGTTCACTTCTGTTAAAATGCATCCCTGAAGCACAGGGAACTCCAAAGCATTTTGAGCCTTGGTCTCACTTTTAGTAAGTCGGCCCCAAAGATTACGTATACATTTTATGAGACATTTAATGTGATTTGATATCGAGAAGGGTTCGAACATTACTCTTCCTCTAAATTAAAAAAAAAAAATGTCTGAGAAGGAAACCTTGTTGTGTATAAATTATATAATATTTTACTGCATATTTAAAGGAGGTATTTAATGGCGCAATCGTCAAGATTTCGACAATAATTGTTTTATTTTCACAATATCGGTAAGACTGTAATACATATTAGCTCTTTTGATATTATTTAGTTACAGGTACGTCGCTCAGCTTGGTGAATTTTCTCTTTACCTTTACTTGGCGAAAACTGAAAAATTGCACTTACATCATCGTCGGCGAAAATTAAAAAATAAGGCTTACATTGTCGTATGTTTGCTTCTTTTTCTAATTTTACAAAATTTACACACTTTCAATTTTTACTTATGACAAGGTTAATTTATTCTGCTGATTATGTCACATAATAATTTTGAATTGAAATTGATTTAGCGAAATATTTTAACGAGATTTCTCATATTATTTTAACATCTCGTTTTTATTTGGCGAATTATTTTACTTTGTTTTGATTAAAAATCCGCGAAAAAAACAAAATAACATACTACTTCGAAAAATAAATAAATTCGATGATCGAAAGCATTTAAAGTTTTATTAGATATAATTTTATTACCATTTATTTATTAAAAGTTTCAATAATCCTCTCAGTAAATGAAACTACCCACGAAACGACACTAAAAATTTCAGTAAAATATAAAAAAAAATATGCCGAACGAACTATATTTGACAATTATAAAAGCTTCATTTTATTGAAACCAATAAACCGAATACGGGGACAACAAATAAAATGAAAAATAATCGCCAAGAGTTGAAATGCATCGTGACGCACATATATGAAATTCTTTGGCGTCACAAAATTTGACAGCATTATATTTCTTGCCATTTAATAGTCACATTAAAATCATGGGGGAATTATCGAGTCGCGGAACATGTGAAATTGGCGAAAACTTTTTCCATTGCTAAAATTGCTGTCGCCAATGTTTGTTCTTTTGATACTTTGATGGAACTTTTATTGTTTTTTAATTAATTAATACATTTATCTGGCGAATTATTTTACACTTTAATGAATCCTTGGCTGAATACAGTAACGTGGTTGCTTCCTAATACTGTTTAGTTTTGATTTGGCGGATTACGAAATAGCTTAATTTAATTTTCCAATTTTTTTTATTTTTTTTTTCATTTTAATGTAATTTTTTATGTTACTTAATGGCTTTTTTTCAAATTTAATCTTTAACAAATAATTTAAAAATTTGTGGAACTTTTCATGTTTTTTTGTGCAATAATGTATTTATGTAGCGAAGTTTCTCCCCTTTAAATTTCCTCACAATGCGTAAACATTGGAATACCGTTTACCTTTTTAACAGGCTTGTTTTTATTTTTTTAAGTGTTGTTATTATTTTTATTTATTTATTTTTTCAACAAGCAAAAGTTTTGTTCAAAAAAAAAGTAGGAATTTTTAATTTTTTTTTAAAGGCTGGAATGTATAGGTTTATAAAAATCTTTAAATGAAAAGCTGCCATGTTTTCCTTTTTTGAAATTTTTATTGGCATGTTTTTCCGGGTGAATTCATTATTGTTTCAATGTACTTTTAAATGATTTAAATTTTTGTTTTTTAACGTACAACGTACTCCTTTATGATATAAATTGTAATTTATAATGATCTTTAACAAATAATCTAACTAACGATCAGTTTTATGGCAAATTTTGTATTTGATATCTTTTCTACTTTCTTTTCTTTAGAAAAATTGTATCTCTATGCATTTTTTTGCATTTTAATAGTTCTTATTGTAAAAAAACTAAAGATATCAAATTGAGCTATTCACCATTTTCAGAATATGTTTTTTAAAAATAACTAATTTTGAATTAAACTTTAAAGTATAAGAAAAAAAAAATACTAAAAGCTCTCTGAATGTTTCCATAAATATATTTATCAACTAACAAAAATATCCGGCGTTGTCTGGGTTAGTAATAATTATGAGAAACAATCGTTACTTTCATTTGTTTTCTGTTTTAACTGATAAATATATTTATCAGTTGTGCTTGATGAAGCATATGTAATTAATTTTTGCATAATAAAACCAAAAAAATACTTTTTCTTGATACAAATTATTAAGCATAGTTCATACGTTTAATAGACAGTATGGTTTCGTCCATAAGATGTAATGTTTAATTATATAATATTACTCATTATTTCATTCAGAGCCAAATTTCCAATGTTTGTTTTTTATTAATTGGAAGCAGAAATTACCTCCCCCCCCCCAAAAAAAAGAAAAATAACAGTATTTTCAAAACATTTATTCACATACATTTTCGAACTGAAAACTTCTTTTTAAGCTCGTTTGAAATTGTTATTCAATGTATAAATTGCAATAAATGCTCACTCCTATTTATATTTATTTTAGGTTTGTAGTTACATTACTCAAATAATTTTGAAAATGCTTATTGCGAAAAGTTGGAATAATAATCACAAAATTTTTTCATACACGGAATTTACATTGATTTGTCTTCCTCAGCTTATATTCATCTGATTTTGTTTCCAAACTTAATTTTTCTTGAAAACAAAGTTTCATATTTTTTTCACTTTTTGCCTAAAATATCTTTTCAAACACTTTTCCTCGGGAAGAAAAAAACCGCTTTTAAATTAACTCAAATACTTTTGAACTCAATTTTGAATAACTATTCTCTTTAAGAATAATCTTATCTGTTGTTTATATAGTTAAAAGTTGCCACAAAATCCACCAGATGTCACTGAAGTCTGACCAGGTTTTTTGTTTGATTGATTGGTTTCATACTACAACTTTTATTGAAATGACTGAGCCTGATAAGACGCGTATCAAGTGAAGCCTTGGAACTGTTTAAGCCATAGACTAATAATAAGAGTAGACCGAGCTTTCCCAGACTTGCTGATGAAAAAATTGGTTCATGGATACATCATGTGACTGGTGGGAGGCTTGGCGAAAACTTTGGCAGCATGGTTGCTAGATTTCAACATTATCTATAGTTTGGCACTCGACATGTATTTTAAGACGTAATGTGTTTTCATTATAATTTTTTTCCAGGTGCAGAGATTGAACTGTTTTTCTTTTAGTTGTGCACTATTTTGACATAAGTAATTAGTTTTTGATCGCAGTTTTCAGTAACTTTCATTTCATTTGGAACTGTTACGTCAGCGTTGGCGTGAACGTAATGGCGTAAACGTTTTGCGTTAACGCAAAAATGTACTAATCGGTATCTTAAATTGAAATTGTAGGTAAAAATCTTACCGTTTGCCGATTCTTTTTGGGAGCTTGCATTTTTAATTGCTTAGAGAGTTCTTCAAATTGACTAAAGAAAATGCACAATACTATCTAAACGAAAAACTCACTATATTAACAAAATATTTACAACTTAGAATAACAAATTTACAAATCGGACTTCATAAAAGATCATTCTTCCGTGTTCCATCAATTCTATTTATTTTATTTCTCGCGGGCGTTGATCGTCGCTCGCTGTTCCCAGGATATCCACCAGTCACATGGTTTGGTTTATGAGCAGCAAAAGGGTTGCCATAGCTCGGTCTATTCTTATTATTAGTCTATGGTTTAAGCTGATTGAGGTTATGTTCCTGGTAGGTAGATAAACAAAGAACATAAACAAAGCAGACAGTGCTGCCACCTGCAAACATTAAATTACGCTAAAATAACGTAATCATCAGTGTACAATATGTACTGTACTTTAACAGTAAAATAAATAGCATTTTAGTACAAATAGTGTACAAAAAACAAAAAAAATCTCTTTAGTCTAATAATTTGGCCAGACTGTACGGTCCACACGTCTAACTCTGGTAATGAAAGGCAGGGGCGTAGATAAGGGGGGGGGTTGGGGGACAACCCCACCCCCCCCCCCCCCCCCCCCCCCCCCCGAAATGTTAGTCTCAAAAAAAAAAGAGAAAAAGAAGAGGGAAGAGAAAGAAAGAAAAAGAAAAAAATATCAAAACGACTTTTTTCTGAGTAACAAAGGTCAAAAATTCCCTTCGCTCCCCCCCCCCTCCCCAATGCCATTGAAAATCTGCTCCATGTGTGACCCTCAAGCATAAAGACATCTCCCTCTGCTGCGACAATTTTTTGATAATTGAGTGAAATTTGACACTTCGCTTTAGAAATGAGATTGATTTGTCAAATCCACGTATATGTAGCCTTTCTTTGTCATAGATTCTGCAAATTGTTAAATATATTTAATTGAATGAGCCGCGCAGTGGGAATATTGCATACAGTCGAATCTGTATATTTCGAATTTCACATTAAAGAAAAAAAGTCGAGATAAAGAGTTTTGAAATACGGGGGCTTAAGAAACTTTTTATAGAAATTTGAAATATGAAAAATGATGGTGAAAATTTGAAATCGATACTAAATACAATATGGGCTCTTGATTAAAGTTCCTCTTTATTAGTTTTGTTAGGTATTTATTCTATTATTACATTATTGAGTGCTTTATTGCGAGTTAAGGAATCTTCTTGAGGTTAGCAATTGCAGCAAATCTAACTTGGCCAGTATGCTACGATTTTCCTTTTTTCATCACTTGAAAAAAACTTATACTTTCTTTTCACTCCTATCATTTCAGTTTTCTAAGGAAACGCAATTTTAAGAAAGAGAGCAACCAAAGAACAGTACTAATCCAGATAACAGCGAAAGGGCTTTTAACTTGAAGGACCTTTAACCATGAACGTGAAATGTTCATCTTACATATGTAAAACCTGTGAAGTTCACCCCTTTACTCTTCTTCCAAGAAAGTGCGCGAAACGACTGTCCTTTGGTTAATCTTCCTGGAAAGCCTATTCGTGGAACGCATTTCTAACTTTTTTCCACTGGCTCCTCAGCTCTTGAAGACAATTCCTCTGTTTCTGAGTTGAAGAAAATGTTTTTGTTTGCTGCTTTAAAGATCATTGGGCTTCGAATCCAAAAATGATAGCATAACCGGAATTCGAGACGATAGAGGTTTTTGTTGGTATGGTCTCGTGTGTGTCATGGGTCATAGTCAAAACGACCTTTGCTAACCAGAGTATCCATTGCAATCACATTGATTTTCCAGCCAGTATTTACTGCGTTTTCTTTTGGAAACGTACAGTCTGTTTAAAATAGTACATTCTAAGTGAAAGTTGTTGCATAATGAAGCGAGAAAAACCGATAACAAGCTTTTTTCAATCCAAAGAAAAAAATTAAAATGACGAAAAGGATTGCTCTAAAAAGAGAAAGTTAACGTCATGTGAAGAAAACGAAGTACAGTCTGCAAAGCAGCATTAGTTCCATCGGACCCTTCTGAAGGTAATTTTATTTTAATTCAAAAGAAAAACTGCATAGCATTAAATGAATAAAATGTTTAAAAACGAAATGAATCTAGATTATTTCTATTAGCTTGGTTCGGATTAAAAAGTAGAAAATAAAAAAGACATCTGTTTATAATACCCGAAATTGCTGTTGCTCTCTCAAAAAGATATTTATGTAAATTCTAAAGCAGCTAACAAAATTAAAAATAAAGACTTGAAAGGAGAACTGATGGTATGATGTTGAGCGAATAACTTTCTACCGCCAATATTTCTTCCCTACCTTTTTTATTCAAATTTTATTAACTGCTTTAGAATTAGCATAAATGTAAATACATAAAAAGCAACATATAAATATAACGATATGAAAAGCAATTTCATTTTTTGCGGGTTATAATTCAAGAAGTCTTTTTTTATTTTGTTTCATACTTTTAGTGCAAACCAAGTTAGTAAAAATAGTCTTTATAGTCTGACCACCGATGAGATTGAAAGCCAAACATCCAGTTTACAGGTGGAAATGGAAGTATCTATTAGCTTACAGGGATGCCAGCTTTTGTAGATGTGTGTTGGCCTCTAAATTAAGCAGTCACACTGAAATGAACGGAACACGCTCATCAGATATTTGATTTCCCCCTGATTTCTATAGACTGGTTTTGAAAAGACGTTGCTAGAAAATTTCACTTTAAATTAAATGGAGGGAAAAGAAAAAAAAGTTGAATTTTCCACAACATTAAAAAAAAAAAAAAAAAAATTCTTAGTTTTTGTTTTGTTTGACACAAGTATCGGAATTGGGGCACCCCATTTCAAAGTATGTAAGATTCACCTCCCTCTTATTTTTTTTAATAGTAAAAAAATAACATATATATACATACATATATATATATACACACACACACATATATATATATATATATATATATATATATATAGAAAAGAAGACCCCCCCCCCCCCCCCGAAAGTCGGGTCTAGCTACGCCTCTGATGAAAGGTATTGTTTTCTGTTTAATAATAGGATTAAACACTTCGCATGACGTTTGTTTTTCTTACTGGGACGTTGCAGTGATTACTTATAATTATATATTTTTTCTTTTTCTTCCCTTTTTCATTTTTTTTACGATGTCGTAAAAAGTTCTTGAATCTGTGAAGTATTATGGCGCAACCGCATCATGAGACAATTTGTTGCTTTTCTATTAATTTTTGAAATGTCTCAAGGCCTTTTCGGACACCCTGTCTATGTCAATTAAAAGTCAAAATTTTAAATTCTGAGATTCGAGACAAATACATGCGGGAAACAAGGACAAATACATGCTCAAGCACTTTCTTTATGTTCTTCAGAATTATTTGACATTTTAAAGCAGAAGTATGATAAACAAAACTTTTTGCAAAACATGCCGATTCCATTGGTTTTAATCAAAATGATACGCACGTAAAAAATGGCAAGCATTTAACTCTACGTTCTGCAACCGGCTTTAAACTGAACGGATTCTTTTAAATTTCGCCCATCCCGGCGTTTGCTTTCATGATGTTGACAGCCTCTTCAGTGAAATCCAATGTTCTTATGCAATGAGAAAGAAAAAAGGAAATTTGATCTGCATCATAAGTGTCCCGAGTTTTGCGGTTTCCCCATCTGGTACTTTGATGTCAGTGAACGAGATAGAAATGACACAAATGTTATTCGAATAAACCAGTTCGTGCATGAGGGAAAGAAAGAAATCAAAATGATCTGTCTGGGTGTCGGCATTATTCTTCAGCACAAGTGAAACGAAATTGCAGCAGCGACAATGAATGCAGTTCGTTCTTCAAGATGGCCGTTTTTATGAAAACTTGGGGTGTACTTTCAAATGAAACGGTCGGTGGCTTCGCACGCAAAGCAGCTTTCTCACCATAATTTAAAGCATAATCACATTCATGAAAAAAAAAAGAAAAAAGAAAGAAAGAAATCTTGGCGTACGTTGGAGAGGCCGTTACATTGCCAAACCAGGATATCAACTCGCAATGTTTTGCACATTAAAATAGTTGAATAAGTGTCTAGAAGAAGGGTATATGTTTCAATTTTAACACTCCGCAAAACTTTTTTAAAAACAAAACAAAAGTTACCTCATTCCGAGGTCAAAATAGTCTTGAAAATCACATCAACTGCTCAACATTCAATGTACACAGGCCGGTATTTTGCCGTTTGAAGGTGGAGGGCAGTATCTGCAAATTTTTTGTTTTTCATTTTCTTGCATTTTTGTCCTCTATTGTACTTCAGCTTTATTGTACAAGTTTGTCTATTTGGTTTCCGCGAAAAATAAAGCACGAAAAAAAAAAGAAAGAAAGAAAAAAAAAAAAAAAACGTCTAGTTCCAACAATTCTCTATTGTTACTAAGGAATCCAAAATACATTTCTTCAAATTGTTTTAAAACTCATTTCTACAGATACTGCCCTTTACCTTACATTTCGGTAATATTATACTTCCCAATTCTTCTTTATGCATTTCTTCCACTCAAGTTGTTCACTACCATCACAATAAATACTCTGTAATGCTATCTAACGGTATTGTAAAACCCATTATAACTGTGTTAACCACATCACATTTGACCTTCCTTCATTTAAAAAGAAGTTTCAGAAAAATGTAACTTATGCCCTTTCAGATGCTTGTCCAGCTGTATTTTTGCCACCATACGCGGCAACGATTGCACAATACATAGGCGGCGAGTGCTCCAAAAAAAAAAAAAAAAAAAAAAACTAGTATGTTGTGGCCATCACGAAACTTTCTTCTATATTTTTCTTTTTTTTTTTTTTTTCTGATCCCTCCCCATGCTTGACGAGGAAGCAATATTCCCAACGAAAACGAAATTACACATGCAAAAACTTGACGACCATCCCAATGTCTGAATTATTGCAAAAGCAAAGCAAAGAGCGAAAATTGAAAGTTATTTTAAAAGCCTTGCTTGAATTAATTACAAATATTTTATTTGTTAACAAACATAAGATGGCAACAGTTAAAAATTTTAAATCATTGAGATAATATTTCCGATCATTTCCATACAATTAAAATCACGAGAAATACGCAGACGACAATCTATTACGATTTATCTTTCTTATTGTTGCATTAATAAAGCTATTTTTATTCGCAAAAAAAAAAAAAAAAAAAAAAAAAAGAAAAAAAAATCAACACCTCTTGGAGCGATTGGCGTCAAAGTTAAACCAAAGCCTGTTTACATATGGATTAACATATATTCCAAATTTCAACCAGAATGTAGTATTACTTCTTGAGATAGGGCACTCACAATGGAAAAAAAGAACGGGCGATTGCGCTACTCCCTTTGTAGCTGTTGACACCAAAATAAAATCAGCTCTTATACCCACTAAAGGCTATTTGTCGATAAATTTTTCTTGCATTCCGTTCATTATTTCTTGAGATACAGCAGTCACAATTGACGACAAAAAAACGTTCTATAGCTCAACCCCTGCTTGAGTTATTGACACCAAAATTGAATCAGCACCTGTTCCTGTTAATGGCAACATATGGACCAAATTTTGTTTGATTCCGCCAGTTACTTCCTGAGGAATAGCAAGCACGCGTAACTCAAAAAACGTCCCATTGCTCCACCCCCTTGGAGGAATTCGCGCCAAAAACCAATGGGCACAAGTTCACATAGGGGAACATATGTGTACCAAATTTCGTTCGATTTCATGCGGTAGTTTTTGCTGTAGAGCGGCCACAAAAAACTGGTCACACACAGACGTGACACACACACACACATACATACACACACACAGACAGACAGACATTTTCCAAAAATAGTCGAAATGGACTCAGCACACCTCAAAACGTTCGAATCCGTCAAAATTCGAAATTCGAAAATTTGCACGAATCCAATACTTTCTTCTATATATTAGATATAGAAGAAAGTAAAAAGGGGGCCGGTCAAATAAGATATGTAGGGGGGAGTTAGGTGAGGGATGCCCCTAACGAAGGTTTTTATTATTATTATTATTAATTTTGAAAATTAGGTAAAGTATTGCATTTTCACGACATTATTGATTTAATACACTTCTCCAAAATTTGGAGCAGATGGCTACAGTAGACAACATCCTTTCGATTCAAAGTAAAATCCTTATTTTTATTAAATAACATGAGAAAAATATAAAACACACATTTATTCGTATTAAGACAATTCTTGTTCTTTAACCACATCAAAGGATCCAAGACTCAATTTTGGATCGATTATTTAACTTTGAACTTAGAAAAATGGAGGGGCAATGCCCCTTTACTTTTAAAAGAGACAGGAAAGTTGTCCCTCTTGCCCCTTACGAGTCATCCATGGAACGAGTCGCCAGTGGAATAATGGGAAATGAAATCGGGAAACCACGTACGAAGCTACATATCACTGAAAAAAAAAAAAAAAAAAAACTTGAAACTCTGTATATTTCAAGTTTTGTATGCTTGACAAAATAGTGAACATTTTTAAATGACGAATTACACCGGAGAGCAGTGATTTGATAATCATAGATCTGTGACTTGTTTTTGCCTCACTTGCAGACCCGGCTCTAGGGGTAGGCGATCTAGCGGCAGATTTTACAGACGGCAAATTTCGAAATTGAAACTTTTAAAAAAAGTTTTTAATACATGTTTCAGTGCCATAAGATACGAAGCTTTAATGTTAAAAAAAATAATAATTTAGAGTTTGTACTAGTGTTTGAATATGCAAAACATAGTTCGGAATTCAACTAGAAATTCAATTTAATTTAAGGGTTGCAAATCATGCGTTTAAAGTTTAAATTAAAATTTCATCATTAAACGTTTTTGGAAAATATTAATACATGTTTCAGTGTTACAAGATGCGTTACTTTAACGTAAAAATAGAGTTTAAAGTGTTATCAGTGTTTGGATATGAAAAAACCAGTTTGGAATTTAACTACAAACTCGCTTTAATTTTGAGGGTGGCAAATTATTTGATTTGTTTATCTACTAGCGGCTTTGCACAGTCTACCTCGAAAATAAAAAGTTATGTCAAGTGACGCGTGTTCAACAACTGGGCTCAAATAATAGAAAAAACTATACTGTAAAATTTCCCGTCAAAAAATGATTCTTGAATTTTGTTAACGGTTAATCTTTAAGTCCTGAATAAATTAAACGCAACCCTCCATGAATGCAACTAAAATCCTTGATTATCTTATGCTGGCAGTACAAAAAAAAAGTCCAAAAATATGTAAAAGGGGAAATTTTACCTCAAAGCAAAAGCAAGAATTTTGTTTGTTCACAGCCGAGAAAAAAAAATTGCAACGGATCCAAAATGATTTTATTCACGTTAATTTAAACTGAGCTCGTTTGGCAAACGATAAATTTCCAACTTGATATGGATGTTCCATTAGGCTTAAAAATGTTTATAACTCTTTTCCTGGTGATTTACAGCCTTGATTTTTTTTTTTTTAAATTCGAAGGAAGTAATTCAACTTGAAGGGTATTTTTTGCGGGATTTCGAATGAGACCTAAGTCAAGAAAATCGGATCATTATTTCGGGTAGAAAGAGCCATTTAATGCCATTTTGCCTCACAAAATGTTTGTGGATCATTCCACGTCAAATCACCTAAATTAAATAGTCGGCCGTGCCGTCATGTCTCCGATTTTTTCCATTACTTTTTTACGAATAGATATCTATGAGAAAAGCCCAAATTATTTTTTTTAGATTTTGTGAATGAAAATTACGTTTTGGAGATTTTTTCAAAAATTCGATTTTTGATCATTTTTCGGAATTACCGTTTTGGCATGAGTTTAGAAAATCTGTCTAATTTCTTTATTTTTCCTCCAATTAAGCTGAATTTGGTATCAATTTCAAGCTAATATTTTTCTCTTTTAGTGTGAACGACAGAAAGTATTCTCTATATATGAACAGTTGGGTGTTGCCACTCTTTATCTAAAGTCAGTTTTTATGTTTTTTCAATTGGGAGATTAAATAAGTTATGCCTTCGGAGTACCTACTACGATCTGCATCAAATTTTTTTGTAGCATATTTAAATCATTCTCTTGCAATGTAGAAAAAAGTAGAAGGGTGTTTTTCGTTGTTTTGAAATAAAAAATAAAATAGTAATTATTCTTTTATATTTTAAGAATAATTACTATAGTAATTCAATAGTAATTATTCTTTTTTCCCCATCTTTTTTTTTTTTTTGTCAAAAAAAAAAAAAAAAAAAAAGCTAAATAATGCCATTAGAAATAATTTTTATACTATTCTTCAAATTATTGTTCGTAATATTTTGTACACTTTCAATCAAAAGTTTTTCTTTTATTTATTTATTCATTTACTTATATTTGCGAAGTTTGAAACGGAGGTATTTGCACAATTCTTTTTAAAAGTAAACAACGTTTTAGCGATTAACTATTGATACAAATCTTTTGAGAGCCCAGTATTAATTGTTCTGAAAAGTGTTTGGCCTTTTTTAAGCTTAAAAGGGATTTAAAGTAATAGAAAACTTTATTTTCTGCAAAACAAACTTTATTTTTTTACTTCAAAACAACGAAAAATACCCTTCTACTTTTTCTACATAGCAAGAGAATGATTTAAATATGCTACAAAAAAATTTGATGCAGATCGTAGTAGGTACTCCGGAGATATAACTTACTTAAACTCCCAATTGAAAAAACATAAAAACTGACTTAAGATAAAGAGTGGCAACACCCAACTGTTCATATAGAATACTTTCTGTCGTTCACACCAAAAGAGAAAAATATTAGCTTGAAATTGATACCAAATTCAGCTTAATTGGAGGAAAAATAAAGAAATTAGACAGATTTTCTGAATTCATGCCAAAACGGTGACACAGAAAAATGATCAAAAATCGAATTTCTGAAAAAAATTCTCCAAAGCGTAATTTTTATTCAAAAAAATCTAAAAAAATAATTTGGGCTTTTCTCATAGATTTCTGTTTGTAAAAAAATAATGGGAAAAAAAATCTGAGACATGACGGCACATAGCATTAGGCGATTTGACGTGAAATGACCTTTGTAAGTTTCTGGGAGAGGAACACTTTTTCACCTACATTTTTACGATTAGAAGTGTTACTTTTTACTTATTATTGTAGGAAAAAGTATCAACAATGTTTTATAGTTTCCATCAAGCACTTTTAGTAAAATGTATCTGAAAAATGTAACATCAAACATTTCATTAAAACACATTTCAGGCGTATTAGTTTTCCCAACTCCTTTTTCATTTATTCCCCTTTTTCTAGTTCTCAGAAAATAAGAAAGTCTTCTAACGACCCCCGAAACTCATCTCTTTGATATCACCAAACGGAAGATGAAAATTGAATTTTTAGTACAGTCGAGTCCCGACTTACGCGAGGGATGCGTTCCAAGACTCATCGCTTAAGTTGAAATTTCGCGTTGTGGAAAAATATATGCATACAAATTTTTTAAAAGCATACCAAATACTTTTGGGCACTTATAAACACTCCTTAAACTGCTCTAGAGCATTCCTTAACCATTACAGTTTCTTCCATAAAACACTGAACTTTTACTGTATTTAAAAATAAAAAACTATTTTTCAATAGGAAATACTTAAGATGCACAAAATGAGTGACCAATGGGAATAAAATATATAAAATAAAACAACACGGTATGCACTGCATGCAGTAAAATTAAAATGATGCACAAAATAGTACTGTGAAGTAGATACAGTAGCAATATTTACGAGTTAAAAAATGAGGATACTAGTGATGATTTATGCTCCAAGATATTAGATCGTTATTCTTATCTAATACATTTTTAAATACGCTTCACCTTTTATTTAAAACGTTTCAATTTGTGGCTACATCTCCTCTACCTGCCATTTCGCGTAAGTCGGATCGCGTTGTAGCGGGAGTCGACTGCACTACAATTTCGAAAAATTTAGGAGGAAGGAATCTCTGAACCTCTTTCAGTACTATCATTGAAAAACGCTCTCTAGGACTTCAATTTCAAAAAGTTTCCAGTGGAGAGTCCTAGTATCTCCTTTTCTCCTGACATCACTGAAGATTGTATACAATTGCGTTTTTGGAACTTCAATTTCGAAATGATGTAAGGGAGATATAAATCAAATCGAAAAATCGATCAATAATCGAATAACCTTTTCTCCCTTTAACAAAACCATAGATCGTCAAAAACTTCGTTTTTAGGAGTAGAATTTCGAAAATGTTTCCCGGGGAGAACCCCTGGACCCGCCTATTTCTACGTGCTCTATCTTCAAGTACTGATCAACCCCTTTCTAAAACCAGAAGTTATATCACCTCATTCTCTCCATATACAATGTATACATTAGATGTAATTGAAAAAATTGCTAGAAAAGAAAGAGCGAAAGAGATGGAATGATTGGCGTCCATTTCAAATAAGAAAATTCTTTTGCCCCTCCCCCCTAAAATTATTTTCTGGTTGCGCCATTGCTTATGCCTCTTGGATCCCAGACAATTCCCACTATGAGCCCCTGCTCCCTCTTGTTTTACAAAGTTCCTATGTCATTGATTGCGACTTGTTTAGAGATTCCAAACCCGTCCCGCCATTGTTTTAAAAAATGATAGGTTTTTATTTATTTAGTTTTAAATGACAAACAGAAGAAAAGCAACAGTTTGAAGTTACAGGATTATTTTAATGTACCAGTCTATCTGGAGTATTTGATCCCGGAAAACAGTTTTAAGGCTGGGATATAATTCAGGATTTTATTTCTTTGTTTATTACTGATTTGTATTTGAATAACTTACTTTATAAAGAGCAATGGAGGGGGGCGGCACTTTGTCAACCTCGCCTCGGGCGGCAAAACTGCTAGAGCCGGCCCAGCTCACTTATGGAGGTCTGAATCCAAAAATGATCGTAGTTATAATCTATCACGTCAAGTTTTTCAGCTTTATGCAGGGATTAAAATAAGCAATTCCCAAAACATAAGACAATTTTGAAAAATATAGGGAGAAAAAAAAAGACAAGTAGCATGTATTAAACTTAACAAACACGATATTAAAAAAATGTTTTGTGTTACTAATAAACACGGAGTTTTTATACATTCCATATTGATCCTTTAATTTATTTTCGTGACAATACGGTGAATCAAAACTTATCACTTGGAAAAGAAACACTTTATTTCAGTTTAAAAGGTTTAAGGATGGGTAATTCTCCAAAAACAATAGCGAGGAATGGCACAAGTATTGCACGGCCCACAGGGATTTTTATTTTATTATTATTATTATATTTAGGTGTTAGAAGTAATTCTCTCAGTGTATTTCCATTCATGTGAAAACAATAGCTCATTTATTTTTTGCACAGAAAATTTTTGTATAACCAAAAAGTCACTTCCTAGCCCATCCGACTCGTTCTCTCAAATATGCTTAGAGATGTAAAAAAAGATGTATCTGAAATATGTAAAATAATATATTTTAACCTATTTAATTATTTTAATAATCGAGGTACATCATTTTAAGGTTTGTCTCAAGGTTTTAATGTCACATTTCTGACCAAGTTATGAGTTTAACTGTTACAGGTAAAAAGAAGGAACTTTGAATGTACAGCACAACAAAACAGTTTATTCTTACCATTTTGTTGGATTCCTAGAGTATATTCAGTTCTGATTTGCATGATTGGGCTTATTATATAATTTTGAAGTTCAAATCTGAGGTATGTAGCATTTTTGCTGTCACTCTCCTTGACAACATTCCTTTTTTGTTATAAAGGTTTTTAAAAACTATTAATGTTCGTGTAATTTAAGAAAGGTAAAATTAAAAAAAAAAAAAATACCATTAAGTAGTTCTGGGCCCTGGAAACAGGCTCTGTGTAAGTAAAATGCTACACTCGTGACATGCAAAAATGTCACTCTGCAGGCATTTTAAATGGCACAGCTTAGCTAAAATTTAACGTGGTTCAAGTTCCCTTTACTTTTCCCGAATTAAATTCCTCATTAAAACTATTTTTTTTAATTTCAAAGCAATTTTTATTTTTAAGAAGTTTATGATTAGAACATTTCAGGTTTTTGGAAAATTATTCTTATGTCAGCTATTTGGACAGCTATACCGTCGTGCTAAGCACAAAAGTCGGGTCTGCCTAACAAAATCAACGTGATAAAACAAAGTTATCTACGGTTAGGAAATATTAAATCTATTTAACTTTAAGTAGATCCAAAATAGAAACAGAGATTGTGCTACTAATTGTTCCCCATTGTTATACAGTAAAACCTGTAAAGTTGACCACCCTTGTAAGTTGACCACTTGTCTAAGTTGACCGCTATTTTCAGGCACAGAATTAGATCTTTATTATATAATTCAACCTCTATAAGTTGACCACTAAAGTGATGCACCGCAAGTGGTCAGCTTACATAGGTTTCACTGTACAACATGTAACATTGCTATTGTGGCGAGCCGTTGGTTGTAAGCGAAAATATAGAGAAATCTTGACTGCCCAATTCCCATGATGCTTTTTACAAGATGGAATGCATTTTAACTAAGGCCTCCTATACACCGAGGCCATAGGCGGATTTACAGGGGTGCCAGGGGGTGCACCGCACCCCCAAAATTTTTGGTTGGGTTTTGAAAAAAAAAAAAAAATAGTATATTTCACCCAGAAACGCAGTTGGGGGGAAAAATTCATAGGTGCTTTTCTAGTAAATTTACTTGAATATCTTTACTTGTCTCACCACACTTCGCTAGTGCAAGAAAAACATAACTGTGCTTTCATATTAAGAATTAAAGTAATTTTATCCATTTTGAAAAAAAACCTAATAAATAATGTCATGCAAATAAAGAAATTTCTAAAACAATTTATTCTTCAGTGCTGTGTTATTGTATAGAATAATTGCCTGTTCTGTAATTGGGTATTAATTCGTATATCAATACCAATTCTTCTATTTTAAAACAACTATGGCTAATAAAGTCCAAAAAAAAAAAACATGACTGTTGCAACAAACTTTATCAATGAAATCTACTCCGAAATCAACTAAAAACCAACATTTTTAAGGTAAATTTTCAAATTTTTTTAAAGGAGGACTCCCGAACATTTTGCTGCAGTCAGTGCCCGATTAAGACATCGAGGGGCCCTAGGCCAAATACATTTTGCCCCCCCCCTGTATTTAAACTTCATAACTTTGCTGAACAATTTGCTGAAACAATTTTAGCCATAGACTGAAGTAATTTTAGCCATTTGAGGGCCCTAGGCCACGGCCTAGTTGGCCTATTCAGTAATCAGGCTTTGCCTGCTGCCATGCTGCATCCAGGGGAAGGGGGCACAAGACTGGTGACCCTGCCCACAAAATGCTGAGTTGAGGTTTTTTAAAAAATATTCTTTATTATTGAATGGGAGAAAAGATCTCATTTTGGGAAAACGCAGTTACTTTAAGAAAAAAAAAACGTTGAGAAAAAATCTTAAAACGAATTGTGTGTCTTCCCCCCCATCCTCGTAAAATCCTCTTTCTTTTATATCTCCTCCCCCCTTTTATTTTCATTTTTTAAATTTCGTTTTCATTTTATATATTTCGTTTTCATTTTTTCTAATAGTCCTCAAAATGTTTCTACTCCGACGCCTCTCACAAGCCAAAGTTATTGCAGAGCATCTCAAATTTCGTTTATTGTGCTTCACTTTTGCAAAATTTCCAAGAAAGATCTTCTAATCACCTAAAAACATTGAAAATCATTTAAAATTGCCTTTTTGGAGCTTCAGTTTTGAAAAACTGCAGTGCTCCAAACGTTACCAAATATGGTCTTACACTCATGTGTTTAAGACTTTAATTTTGGAAAATATTCGAACAACGGCCTCCGACCCCCTTTCTCTAATATTAACAAAAGATTGTTAATATTTTGGTTCTGAAAACTACTACATTCGTAATATTTAGTGAGAGAATCCTTTTTTTAATACCATGGAGTATTACGTAAAAACTTCATTTTTAGGACTTCAATTTCGAAACTTTTCCAGGGGAGAGCTCCAGAACACCCTGTCCGGTAACAGCATCAAAACTTGTCCACCATAGCGTTTTTGGAATTTCAATTATGAAAAATTAAAGAGGTAGCGTGGGGGAGGAGAGGGGGGTACGTATTTCTATTTGCTTTTCAAAAAATCAATTGGAGACAGTCTATGAGTCTTATTCCTAAACCAAACTATAAGTATGGACTATAATGACATTAAAAGACTAAAATTTCTAAAAATAGCTTTGGAGCCCCACGTACCTTTCTTGCCCCTAAAATATCACCAAGAACTGTAAAACTGCGTTTTCAAAACTACTATTGCAATTTTTTTTCTGGGGCGTGAATGCCCTTCCAAACCAGAAGCTGGATTCACCCATTGCTTCTAACAACATCGACTTTCGTTGAAGACTTTCTGCAGTTTGAAATGTTAAGAATTGCCAATCCCCAAATATTACTAAATATGGTTTACATCCCCCAGCCCTAAAATTACTTTCTGATTTCGACACTGCCTTGTTATTCCGGGAAAAACCTCCCCCTCCAGATCCTCGCTATTGTTGCACCCCCAAAACTTTCGGCCTAAATCCGCCTATGACCGAGGCGAATACTTGAATCAACTTAAAGTTGCCGATAAACTAGTTGACTAGCGTATTTCGAATCAACTTTTCTTCTAATGAGCCAAATTGATTCGAGTTGCTGCTCCACAACGCGGTTAACACTGAAACGAGTTAACTCAAATAGTTTACTCGTGTTTAGAGCAAATGCTTGGAAATGTCCCGATGAGTTGAATCAACTAAAAAGTTGATTAAACTCATCAGGATGAGAATGGTAGCGGTCTGATGAGTTGACTGTCATGTGAAGGAGGCCGGGCGAACCTGGTTACACATCCTGAAAACCACCCGTTCGAAAGTTGCTTCAACTATCTTGCCTCATTTAAAGGAGGCCATACGTTTACGTTAAATGGCATTATTTCCTTACTCTATGGACAAATTCAAATTTCACATTTAAAAAAAGCATCGGTCAATCTTAATAATAGATTTGTTTGTTGGTGTGTGGTTTTTTTAATAGTGTGATAACAGAACCTCTCTTCCAGGTAGGCCTTTTCAAAGCTTTCACCAGTAATAGCGGTTTTACTTCAGCTGTAGGTTTTCTTTTGAAATTTGTCGGCATTACAGTGAAGCAACAAGAAGAATAACTAGCATATATACTTATGTGTATAATCACATTAAAAGATACCTGATCCCAGATGCAAGTCTCCTTGGTTTGAAACGATTAAGTATCCTCATCCCCAAGTATACTTTTCAAACATATTTCAAAATTACAGCAAAAGAAGACGCAAATTCATTATTCTCACACTTGTAACATTGTTTCTAATCTTCTACCAAACGTTTTTATTCGTGTTTTTATTCTTCATAAAAACAATGTACGAATTGCATATCTTCTTCAAGAAAGCTATTGACCTCTTTGATTCACTGTCCAGGAAAAAAAAAAAAAAATCTTCGAAAACTGTCAGTGACATAAACCTCAAAAGCATGTGCAAAATGAATCATCTTTGGGATGTAAACCTACCATAGCTTCTCCGTAATGTTTCCATTATTAAAATTATATATTACAGTAGTTTCGAGATTTTAGACGAGGAACGAGACTTCTGAGGGATCAGGTACGTCCACTCCCTTCCTAACTGTTCTAACAAGAACGGCAAGTTTGCCCTCTCTCTCTAAAGTGAGCCTTAAGTCGAGGTGATATTGAATTATTTTTCTTTTTCAGGTTTTGTTGTATTATTACGAATACGCGCCATTTATTTACTTATTGTTGTAAGCCATTTTTTAAAAAGTAATAGTTGATAAAAATCTATGCGTTAAAACTGATCGATATCATGTAATTTATTAATGAACGTATAAATCATTAACACTATTTTCGGGTAAATATTTTTATGAGTGTCAATGTTCTCCCCCCACCCCCAAAAAAAATTCTTTTCTATTTTCCATGTACCACATGTTAATGAAACAAATTAAATTGAATAAGATTTACTTTGTTTTAATACGACGATAAATTATATTAAAAGTAATTAAAAATATTAATATCGGTTCTTTAAGCTAATACTTGAAAGTTTTAACATTTAAGACGCTTAAACAAAGCAAAAACCAAAATGGGACCAAAGATTTGCCGGAAGAATAACATTTAGAAATGATTATTTAACAGTTTCCGTGTTTGTCATTTTGATTTAAATCATAAAATCTGTAGAAGCGATTGTATTGAGAAAATCTTTGAAATGTTCAACAAAAATGTTCTAATTGTGCTAGATGGAGTGTAATAAGGAAAATATTCTATATTTAGGTTGACGTTCGGAAACTGTCCATCAAAAGCCACAATTTCGGCACTGATTGGTGCAGGCTTTCTAAAATGTCCCAAAACTTAACGAAATAGATTAGAAAGTAAAAGAATGAAAACAAAATTATTATATCGGTCGCCAACCACAATAGTGGCACATCTCTGAAAAACAGCATTGGAGAAAAATCAAGGTTTTATGTAATTTAGACACACGGCAGTGTGTCAGCCAAGTTCGGAAATCAGGCGACACATCTGCCAGTGTGTATCTTACACGAACCATTTCAAGCTGCTTTTGACCCCCTCATTTCTCAAAAACTATTAAATCTACGTGCTTGAAATTTTGTATGTCTAATAGAGCTGCATAGTAGACCTATAATCCTAAATTTCATGAGTATACCTCTTATAGTTATATAATTATTAAGATCTGAAAAGTGTCATTTTTAACACTGACTCATTCATCAAAATGTTTACGAACTTCCAAGTGTCTCACATACTTGAAATTTGGCATAAAGATAGATTTTCATGCATATGTAAAGGGAAAAATCTAAAAAGTCAAAAAAAACTACATTAAAGTAGCAAAAAAATTAAGCTATTTTTTATGAGCATCACGGTGTAATCAATTTACCGCGCGATTGCAAAATATTTCGCCAAATAAATCAAAACAAAAGGGCTCGTCAAACGTTGCCAAAACAAGGTTGTTGATGTTTTAAATTAACAATTAAATTTCTAACCAAAATGGGGCTTTAAACGATACTTTAAATTCCGCTAAAATGAAAAATGATCCATCAAATAATTAAAATTGCAAATCTAGAGGTAAGCCTTTGAAATCAAAAATAACCAGCTTTAAAATTTATAAAATCTTCAGATCTCAATTAAATGCAAAATTTTACAGGGGGAGCAAAAATGGCAGCAATAATTTCAACAATTTAGAAATATTTTTGCCAATTCTGCATATTTTACGATCTACGTTATGATTAACCTATTGAACAATAAATTCCAGACAGATTTTGAGATGAGTCAGCTATTTTCCTAATTGTCGACAAATTTGAGGACGTCAAAGACCAAGAACTAATGTATTTTGACCTTGCTGATAAATGGGAAAAACAGACGATTACTGCCTAAAATTGGCGATCGCACCAAGTCCCCAGCTATCGAAATATCTTCAAAACTTCTAATAAAGAGAAACCGCAAACCAGTGAACCGTAAAAGCAGGGGGAAAAAAGGAAATCATATAGTTCTATACGCTTTTGCATTTATAATCGTCTGAATTAGAACATAACCTTTGATTTAGCTTTTCAAAAAGTAATGATATCCTAACAAAACATAAATGTGAAAAAGAAGCCAAGTTCGGTCGAAATGAGGTTTGAGGTAGACGGTGTCCCCGACAAAAAATAGTTCAGATCTAAACTGTTACCAAGTTCCATAGCAGTTCCACATAGATGTTGGATTTTCCCATGTTCTTCAATTCATCTAGAAAACAATTTTTCACTTTCTTTGATAATGGATTTAAAACTTGGCAAGTTTGAAAAAAAAAAATAGCGATGACTAGAACTTGCCGCAAGTTTAAAATCTATTATCAAAGAAAGTAAAAAATTGTTTTCTAAATGAATTGAAGAACATGGGAAAATCCAACATCTATGTGGAACTGCTATGGAACTTGGTAACAGTTTAGATCTGAACTATTTTTTGTCGGGGACACCGTCTACCTCAAACCTCATTTCGACCGAACTTGGCTTCTTTTTCACATTTATGTTTTGTTAGGATACTTCTTTTAACGGATTTATCCTCAAGTACTACAATACATGCAAACATTATTTGATATTATGTTTACAGCTTGGTTTTTGAATAGTGTATAGTTAAAGTTTTAAAATATTTCTTCTCGATTGGGAGATTTTAATGATATGCCTCTATTTATCACATCGTTCGTATGCCATCACGCACCAGTTATGTAAACTAACTTTTTACTAGGTTTATGGTAAAAAAGATCATTAAATTTAGACTTTGAATCAATAATAATGACAGTAATAATTATTATTCTTATTTATCTTTCACCTTTTTGAGACTTCCTACTACTGTCAGTTTTCGCCGGTGAGAAATTATCAGGTTCTTGTTTCTTTTATAGCAAAAGTAAAAACAAGTCTAAAGCATTTCTTTTCTTACTTTTGGAATACAACTCTGGTTAGTTGGAGTTAAAATACAACAAAATTAATGACTAAAATTAAAAATGTTCTATTAATCAGTTAAAAAATTGCTACATGTTTTAATGGTTTCGTATATCTTCTCACTTTTTTTTTTTTTTTCAAATATAATGTTAGGATTTATAATTCACTCATTTCTGCCAAGCCAAATTTCTATTCTACAAATGACAAAAAAAACAATAAAAGATATTCTTACTTGAATCTGAAGTGACCAGGCCTATGATAAGCGACCTGAAGAAATCATCGTTTTGAGGAAGTTGTGATCGACTTCTTCTAAGAGGTTCGTTTCTGTTCAATGACAGCGCATTCCATCCAAGACCTCATCGGCGAATAACATCAAAGTTATTCACACCTAGCGATGACTTCCTCAATTTGAATGTTGACTTTGCGGACAAAACAAGGCAGTAGAATTCTTGCTCTTGAAAAACCTTTATTTTTTAAGTCATTTATTTAAAGATTAACATCACTATAACTAGCTGTAGTTGGTACTTCCTGAAGTATCAGTGCTTTGTTGATGTCGTAACTTTCTGCGTTGAATCTTAAACCTTTATGATTTCATTTCATGCACGTACATCACATACTTAATAATTTATGTATTTTTTTTTCTCTTCCAATCTACGTGTTTTCGATTTTCTTTTATTACTTGCGTAATTTAATCAATGAAATCACTGGTGAATCGTACGTGGCGGTTAGAACCAAACTTGAACGGCACTCAGAAAGTGACTCAGTCAAAAAAACCACTCAATGGACTGCGAAACGAATTCGAAAGAAATAGAAAAGAAAGCTTGTTCTCTTTTCATCCACTCAGTCAAGTACACCCACTTAACGAGTCGTCATGTCATGAAGAAGTCCAGCAGAGCTCCAATCCTACGTTTGTCTGTGGTATGAAGAAAGCAGCTTTTTCTTCCGCCCTCAAGTCATCCCCAAGAAGTCCGGCAGAGATCAAATCCTACGCTAATATGCGGTAGGAAGTAAGCAGCTGTTTCTTCCGTCCTCAAGTCACCCTGCGAAAGACACAATGATAGAGTGACAATTAAGATTTCGCCATGTTGATACTGCTAGCTTGCGTATCCGCAGTGAAACAGTTATGTAACAAATCTCTTAAAATTTTTAATCAAACACTCAAAACTTGAAATGTAGCAGGAATTTTAAAATTATTTCTACTTGGTTTTCTGTTTGGAGCAATGTCTTCACACAAAAGTTCGTAATGTTTTTTTTTATATTCAGTATCCCACAATGCACTCGGCGCAGAACATCATGGGAGAAGGGCCATGATAATCAGCTGATTGTTGACAGCTGGCTTCAGAATCCAGTCATAGAAGCATCTCTATCTTCTGCATTGCTCTCAAGAAATTATGCCTACTGAGCTACATATGTAGAGTGCTTTTTGATCGGATTGTTGTGTTTGCGAAGAAAATTAATTCTCAACTGTGAATCCCAAGTTTTTTTCACCACTGCCGTTCCATTACCAATACAGAAAGAATCCAACATGCATAAATTCAAACATCACGATGGATAAAAAGTTCCTTACATAAATTTGGCGTCAAATACATTCACAATTCAGGTGTCAAACATTGAATGAGGTTGACAGAAAAGTAAACATCCTTAATTGATTCTTTTAGAATGTTTTGCTTAAGAAATTGCAACGCGAATTTCCATGTTGAACATTTTAAGCAAACACATACAGCACATGATTTCGTCAAATTTAAGCTTCAACAACAACAACAAATTGCACTTGACCATGGCTCTCTATGGTCGATGCGAGATATTTTACCTTGTTATAGTTCGAATCTAAGAAGTTTTATAAACAGAATGTATCCTTCCGCCCGATCACACAGTCTAATTTAAATCTTTTACTCGATAACAATCCACCACTTCTTACTCCAATGTCCTCAAGAGCTCCGGTAGTGGTCTGAGCGATCCTCAGCTGACGAAGAAAGTGTTTGCCACGGAACCTGACTTGGGGAGCGCTCGTATTGAGTCCACCTCCGCGAGTCGAGTGGGCAGAGGATGGAAAGTAGGTAGGTCAGAGGCGAGCAGGCGACCATATATGGGGTCTGTGATGGGGACGCCCCCTCACCTGGCATGGGCGGAGGGACACTGCGTGATGAGAGGCATACCCTCTCTCTACTTGAAGAAAAATATCGATCTCAACAATGAGATTATGACCGTAGGTACGAGACACGTAGCTTCTGTTATAGATCCTAATTTCTTGGGACAAATGGGAATCCTTTCTAATGCCCCTCCCCCTTTTTTCCCCACTGAATCCCTGTTTTTTTTCCATATAATACTACGAATGTAACATTCTGAAAATGGTTTACTTGCAATAAAAACGAAAATTACTTCAAATAAGTTTTGTCTTCAAAAGTAGCTTTTAAAGATGTCATAATCTCTTAAGTACCTTAAGCCAGTGGTTCTCAACCTGTGGACCGCAAGCAGGTAGTCCGCGAACAGGTAGTGAAAATTAATCTTGGATCTGGGGTTGACCTCATTGGCATTGATCTCTTTGGAGCCAAGTGTTAAAAAACTTTCAAATGATATTACAAGATCAAAAAAGCCATTGAAGTAAAAATTTGATCATAGTATGAACATTTTAGGCATGTGACTACAGGTGACAGTAGTTTGTTTCAATTTCAAGTAATTCACATTTTTGTCTTGTAATTTCAAGCACTCACAAATTATTATGGACTTTTTATATTATTAATTGCTCGGATAACAAGACAGTTTGGGTTTAAACTGTGTGGATTTAAACATTTGAGTTTATGTTGAATTATGTAATTTTTATAGGAATCAAAATTATTGAAGAAAACTTTTGAATTCATCTCATTTCCCCTAATATAACTGTTGTGAAAATAGTATTTCTATCGTATATTGTCCGCTTAGGATTTGGAAGGGTACGAAGGAGTGAAAAGCATTGCCTTAAGCAACTCGTTTCAAACAAAATTTTAAAGTTTAAATTTTAATGAGATGAGTGGTACTTATATAATAGACTTATTATGACTTAAGGATGAAATTTTGTTTCTCCTGTCAGGTTTACCCAAAATATTGTGGTATTTTTTATTATTTTATTTTTTTGACACATGAGATGAGTACTTCATTTTACACATACGTGCATATTATATGTCTAGTTGCGAATGATAGAAGTACCAGCAAGGCTGACAGCTTTTCAGACAAGGCTGACACGCTGACATGGCTATCGTTGACCTTGACTCGGACAAGTATTTTTGCTGTACAAAGGGTGAAAATATTGAAAGAACTATACCATCAGATATGCAACACAGATAAATAATTAAAACGAAACTTTATTTCAGCTCTTACATTTTGACTGTGTTGAATGTACTCAATCTAGTTGATGAACTTTCATTGGTGCGGAACATTTTAGATGTATAATTTGGAGCAATAATAGGTAGGAGAAACTATGTAGTAGGTTTTTGTTTTATAGGAACTATTATTTATGTACATAATTTGTGAGCTCAGAGAGAGAGAGAGCAACTGAGGAGAGCCTAAAAAAAAGTATATGATTCTTCTCCTCCCTAGTTCACACCTTGATCCATGGCTTTTTGATCAATGAAAATGAGTACATTGGGCATTAATTCAACCCTCCGCTATTCCGAGGGGGCTCTATACTTTCGCCTGTTTCGTATTCAAAATCGCGAACAAATAACAAACTCTGGGCTGAATGTTTGTCATTTCGACGTAAAACAATGCATTGCATATGTATTTAAAATTTTAATTGCATTCCTTGCCTGGCCGTCATTTACGGGAAAAGTATTACTTAATAAACAATGAATATAATTTGTGGAGAAGGTCAGATTGAAGAACTTGTCGTTCTTCAGGAAATTCTTTATCAAAGCACAGGTAACCTTTCACGTGCTGACGTAACTATTCATTCGTTTAGAGGCGAACGGAGTGGACTCCTGAAATTCATCCTCAGGCGATTTCTCAATTGCAGTTCACTATCAAGTGGTCGAAAAAAGAAAAAAGTTCTTATCGAAGAAAGTATTCGCGCCACTTCGAGAAATGGGATCCCAAGGTCGAAGCTCTTGGAGCTCAGTAGACTACCGCTACCAAAGACACCGGAATGGAACCTCTGAACTTGGGTCCATTGACGCTGTCGTGCTGTGTCGGAGACACTGGGCCAAAAGGAACACCTTGGGGCACATGAGGGCACAATCGCCGATTCATCAAAATTTCATACGGCATGATATTGGCGTTTCGACAAGTGAAAAGATGCAATCATCTACGATGGCGTACATACAGGCACACACACGCTTGAAGTTTGCCCCCCCCCCCCCAAAAAAAAAATCCTTTCACAATTGGGAGGGGAGGGAGGATATTATATTACACTGCCACTTAGAAATACAGTCAACTCACGATAACTCAAAGTCCCAAGGGACCAGTTAAGACGTTCGAGTTGTTAGTAGTTCGAGTTATGGGAAGTTTCCACAACAGTCTCAAGAGTTTGGGACCCAAGGAAAACTTTGAGATAAACGAATATTCGAGTTAAAAGATCCGAGTTATCGAGATCAGACTGTATTTTAAAGCTACTTAGACTATCTAACAAGCAATTTTTAGCACTTTTTCTCCGTAATTTATAATTATGCAAACATCTAATTTCTGGAATAAAATATCGATGACATGGGGATGGGGCCTCCTTGATTGAGTGGTCGTGCTTGCCAGCGAAGTAAATCTTTCTCGTGATTTCTTGTCCGTAAATAAATGAAGGAGTCCAACCTCTCGATGCAATGACACTCAATCTTTCCATAGAGTTCGTTAACTCAAACAATAACATGTAAATGAAATAAAGTTAATGTTAGTTGAACAACCCAGAAATTAGTCTAAGGTTGCTATCATTGGTCGATTGGACCGATTTCTTCATTGTGCCACCTCTCTTATTTTGTAATTATTGCGGACTGGAGCTGCTAATCTGTTGCTTCTTTAATGTTCAACGTGAAGCTTGAAATCTGTCATTTTAACGGTGTGATGATCCAAGCTCAAACAACGATCCTATACGCCAGCGTTTCTTAATTTGTTTGACAAGTGGAATCCTGTGGGATGTCGACTTTTTTTTTATGAAACCCCGGTTTTTTCCCTAACTAGTTTGCATGCAACTCTTGAAATGGTTTATTTTCGATAAAAGCGTTTTTTTTTTTGCTTAAAAATATTTTTCAACTTAAAAAAGTAATTTAAAACTAACAGAAATGTCTCCAAACATCTACAACTGTTTCAAACAAAATTTTAAAGTTTTAATTTTAAGCATATGAGTGTTACCCTTTTTTTTATTATGACAGATCAGAGAGTGCAATTTTCATCAGATGAGGCTTTATGATGAAAGTTGCATTCTCAGATCAGGTTCAGTACTAAGTTCGTGTTCTGTGGTATTTTTTTAGGTTTTATCAATATTGAGAACACGCATTTAGGTGCAAATAGTATACCTACGAGGAATTTCGTGACAATTAAGAACATTTATCCTTTAAATTGCATCAGAATTTCCTTGAATGGTATCATTTTTAATTTCTGGTGCAAGAAAGGACCAAGTGCCATTTCAATAAAGAGTAATATTCTAGAGCTGAAATAACTGGATGTATATATTGAGAATAAATGACTTTTTAGTTCATTATGGATATTTTCTCAGCCGTTTATTCAAAAAGTATTCTCTAAACATTTCACTCAAACCTTATTTTCTAACTTACTGATTTGAGCGTTAGAAAGAGAGAGAGAGAGAAAGAAAGAAAGAAAACATGCATGGAACCCTTAAGCGATCTGTATGGAACCCTGGGGTTCCGCGGAACACAATTTAAGAAACTCTGCAGCAAAGTAATATTTTAGTACCTTATTTAAATTTTTTGATCTAAAACATTATAGATATCAGTGAAATGTTAATAGAGTTTCAGTTGCTTCTAAGGTACATTTTTAAAGTTACTGTACACCCTTTTGCAAATTGACACAATACAAAATAAAAATTGTTTTTCGTTATTGTCAAACCATCGTTAACAATAATCTACAAAGAAAAAGAGCGACGGGGTAGAAAAGATAACGCATAGTCAGATGCTCACATCGGCTTTCGGCGTAGTTAGTTTTTGATCATCTTCCTGGACACACCGACAAACACAATGCTGAATTAAAAGTAAGATGATCAATAGTAAAAAATGCATAAAGTGCTTCAGAAGAAATGGTTTAGACAGAGATTTAGAAATTAGGTAACGAGAGATTAGCATCCTGGTCATTCGGACAATTCATAGTTTGTACATGAATTTGCTACACCCCCCCCCCCCTACAGCATTTTTAGAAAATTTAAAATTCAAGGTTTAAAACTACATGTTTCCGAATTTTCGATATTTTCTAACCCTTGGAAATGAAATTATTTTTTGTCAAGTACTTTTCATTTCATTTAAAAACAAATCACTTTATGCTTCAAAGAGTTGGGAGAGGGGGGGGGGAGCTAAAATAGCGGAATCCCTAAACTGTAGCTTGTTTAACATATAGGTAAATCGAACACTATGCGGGAATAATCCAATCCGTATTTAATTTGCACCATGAAATCAGCACGTTGGGATGTAAGTTCCCAACATTGTAAAGTTCTTAAAAATCTTTAAAAAATCACATGGTTTGCGTTCTGTAACCAACAGTAAAATCAGTAAAATGACTAACGGCATCCTAAAGCTCCACAAACCAGTAGGCAATTTGCTATTCAACATATTTTGTAGTCAGTAGGCAATTTAACAGCATAGAAAATGTATTGAACAGCTAGAAAATGTATTGAACGGCTTTTAATGTGTTCTCTACAAAAAGCTGAGGAAAAGAAAATTCTCAATAACTTTATCACTAAAAAGAAGCAAATTTTTTCCTTCCCAGAAAAGAAACAATTGTTATGAGTCCAATTCTTCTTGTGGCTTTAAATCCAATGATATAAGGAGATGGAGTGAAACAATCCAATCAACTTGATAGTTTAGTTTTTATTTATAAAGAATAGCAGTATTTGAAATTAAACAGTGCTCAAGCTGAAGTCATTATAGGATTGTTCATTATAAGATTGTGAGAAAAATTACAGAGCATCAATTTACTATTATGGTGGAAAAGTTTATGTGGAATATGTGTTTAAGTGACTTGGCACATTGTTCGCCAGTTATATCTGTTGAAACAGAAATAACATAAAGCATTTTCAGTTCAATTCCCAATGAGGGGGGGGGGGGAGGAATGAAAGGGCAGCGAAGCTCACCTATTTATTCTATAAATTGGAACTGGTTGCACACTGAGATGGGAAAATAAAATAAAGGAAACAAGAACCAAAAATGAATCAAGAAAATAAAGTCATTCACAAGATCACAAGTGAAGAAGGTCTCAGTCTAAAAACAAATAATTTGTGTAATTAAAAGGCAATTCAAATTCAGACTCTGAAAGAACGGAGCCTGATTTAGATAATTGCTTGAACCTCAACCTAAGGTTGAAAAGCAACTGCGAGGAGTAACTGTGCTTGGAAATTTTTACCTTATAAATTTACTGATTTACAGTTCATTTTTCAATTATTTTCCAATGCATTAAAATAAAATAAAGGCTTAACTGTCATAGGATTTTATGCTATAGATTTCTGTTACAATGAACAAAAACTGATAGTGTATTTTATTTTTTGATTTAAGAAAGATAACTGCAAACATTTTAAGTTAAGATGTAATGGGGTGGTTTCTTTCAGTCAAAAGTACTACTTTCAGATATTGAAATGGATAGAATGAGCAAAAAAAATTACATGGACCCAGAAAATACTTTGATTTTCCCAATAGTTTTTGTTTAATTAATTTTTTAAAATGTCCGATTTTTCAAACAAGGCGTTGTCTTTATGACGTCACAAATGATGCGATTTGGCGCATCTTTCTACTACGTTTCCACGTTATGATAATCAAGCAGCGAATTAAAATTGCGCTCTACGCTTGCTATCAAGCATATCGTTACCAATACACGTGAGTTGTTGTTGTCGTGTGCCAGCTAGACTGGTAATTTGGGGTGCGCTGCTTCACTTTTCCAACTGTACCGTAATTTGGTGTGAAGTCCGACTTCTACAATACACACATGCCATAGGGACCCATTTATAGGGTAGGCAACCATTCACATCATAACAACACATTCACACAAAGAAAGGACAAGAGAGAAAAAGTATGTCCATGCCCGAGCCGGGATTCGAACCCGGACCTTCCTGTCGCAGTCAGACTTTTCTGACTACAAGACAAGGCAGGCGGCAATACACGTGAGTAAAGATGCGAATTAAATATTTTGTTCTGTAAATGGCAACATTGAATGGCATTTCATCATTTGTGATGTCACACGACAGAAGTGTAAACAATGAAAGCGCACCGATTTAAGTAATTTTTTAAAAATATTAAACATAAATAAATTTTTTTAAAAAATGGTCAGATCTTATGTCTTTAAGCATGCTCTTTCAGAAAAAAATACTTTTAAAATTTTACAAACGACCCCATTGTTCTTACCTTTTTTTTTTCATTTTTGATTTTCTGAAATGCTCCAGCCCCACGATAATTTTAAGAATTTTTGAAATAGTATCGCAATTCCTCTGAAATTGTGGCTGTCTTTCATTTTGGCTCCCATTATTAATTTTCTTTGTTTTAAAACTAAAACTAAACATACTTCCCTTTTAAATTAACTGAAAATGGTATTATTTTTAAAAGCAGCAATTACATTGTTACTTTTTAGCCTACTTTCCTTGTAAAAGTCAGGTCTACTATCAGTCTACGATTTTTCCGCGCCGAGGCAAATCTTGAAATTTTGAAACTGAATTTCTTTTTACGTGTATGTTGCCAAATTAAAAAAAAAGTATTACAATAAATAAATACTTTATACAAACATATTTTTATTTTGATAACGTTTTCGTCCCAGATGAAATTCTCAACTCCATTACCGTTAAGTTTTATTTTTAATATTTAATTTATTGAGGGCAGTATTAGTTAGTTGATGAGTGTTTTAACACTGAATAAATTAAACTATTTTGTGAGTTTTGGGGAAGGCATTTACCATAAGCTTTAGGTGTTCCATTAGTTTGCTGATATAAATTGAAAAAGTCTACTTGACTATTTGAGATACTCCACTCCACCACCGCTGGCATAAGGTAAATAAAATATTTTATTTATTTATTCTACTTCAGAATTTTACGCATGTAGCAACATATACATGATGTAAAAGTGACATTTACATTAGTTCATATATCTCCAAAATATGCACGACTAGTTAGAATACTCTCACCCCCGTTACCTTCATTATTCATGGAGCTGAGATTAAATTAAGCATTTTTGTAGCTATTAAAATTTTATCAATTATTTATACAGACTCGTTGTTCATGGACATCAGGGAGGATCAATAGTCCCCTTAGCTTAGGAAAAAAATTATTTTGCAAATAAATGGGGTGGTTTCTGCTGTTTTCCGATAACATTTGCATTTAATGTGCACCCCCCCCCCCGGTTAGGGCATTCTGGCTATACCTTCCTATTGTTAAACAAACCGTAATACAATTTTCTTAAGAGTTAATTTTAGTGTTTTAAAGTTAATTATTTAAGTTACACGTATGCATGATGTAGGTATAGTTTACTTGACTCTCCACTCCGTTACCACTGAATTTTTGAAACATATTTAAACTAAAGAATTAAAGTGAAACTGACAGGACCATACCTTTCCTGATGTTGAATAACTGTTTATATACCTCAGGGAAAAAATAGCTCTAGTAAAAATAATATTTATATCTATTTTTTTTAAGTATAAAATCTGCCCTTTTCAGAGAATGACCCAGAAATAATCCTTTATTGCTTCGATCTCAGGCTCAAGAAGACTCATTCATTACATAAAACCTGAAAACCTAATAATCGTCATCATTGAGGAGCGCTGTTCAATTTGCATATTTACAGCAACAAAACAATGTTGTCGTTTTATTATTTTTATCTCTTTTAATTACATGATCATTTCCAATTTCGGTTCAGTAGGAATCGAAGATAAATTGATAATTTAACTATTAAACAATAGTTATAATAATAAAATCATTTGAAACAAATAAAAGAAAAAACCTCGTGCTCATTTATCGACTGTATTTCTGCCCCTTTCAACTTCAGTTCTATTTAAGAGAACATAGAATACTTCTGCTATAAAGTACAGAGCACATTCAGCCTAACATTTTTTTATATGAAATCTTGACAACTTTCTTTTTTTATTGGACAAATAGTATAAACACATGGGTTTAAAAAAAACTAAAAATACTCATTTAAAAAATAAGAAAAATAGTTCGTTGCATTGGCTTCTGACTCGAAACAAATACATTCTATAACTTTTTTTTTTTTGAAAAAACTCTGACAGAGAAGACACTTAGAAAGCAATATAAAAATACTGATTATTGTTTTAATCCTTAAAACTCTAACTTTTATTGGAAATGTGTAGCACATGGGTTTAAAAAAGTTTAAAATACATTCGTTCCTAGCAACTTTGAGTCACGCCGACTAACTTAGCTCTATTTCAAAACGTTTAGAAAATTTGACTTCAAAAACTTGACGGCCCAGTCCTGCATTCTTCCAAAGCTCTGAAATAAGTTTTCTACTTTTTATTTGACAAAATATATAAATTAATTAAATAAATAAATAAAAAAGCTTGGCAATATTGCACACAGTTCATTGCATCTCATTGCATCATTCAATAATTCTGGAGGAAACTGTTTTTGAAATCGTTTAAAGTGCTCTTTCTTCTTTGTAAAATTCTATGAGAGTGATGCCCAACCTACGACTCGTGGGCCAGGTGCGGTCCACAGAGTCGATCGATCCATGTGGTCTGTTATTATGTTCCATGTTACAAATGGAAAACTATGTTCTGGAAACTTCCAAAACAACAGGTAATCTTTATTCAATATTAGGAATTATCGTTGGAAACTTGGAACCATATTAGTTAGAAATTTGTTTACAAGAAATTGATGGGAGCTTCGTATCAGGAAAATAAGTAGTAATGAAAACAGTTCTTGTGATTTTTATTTTCTTTTCCTCGTTTTTTCCATTTTATGCATAAAATAGATTTAAGTATATTTTAATTCTGTATGTGTTCTAGCCCGCGACATTGATCTTAGTATGAGGTGCGGTCCTCGGGTGAAAAAAGGTCGGGCCCCTCTGTTCCATGCCGTATTATAAATTGTAGAAATCTTTTGATGTTTCTAAAGTGCAAGGAGGAAATTTCAAACATTTAATTTTTTTTTTTTTTTTTTTTTTGCTGCGTTAAAGTTACAGTTTTAATTTTTTTTAAAAATATTTTGCATCTCATTTTTGACGGGGCTGAAACTTACCCTAAATGGCAGGATAGCTTTCAAACAGATCAATAAATCATATTAGATGTATATAATAGCTATTTTTTGGATACTTATACAATACTTGAGGAGTGTTTCTTCAATATTATATCAACGAATACAATAAAATATAGTAAAATATGAGTGAGTCAGTTTAAATAAGAGAAAATGTGGCTCAAAATTACCTTTAATGATTGTAATCATTTTAAACGGAAATAAAAGAAGTTCTTCGTTGTTTTGGCCAGTGGAATAGACAGAAAAAAATTTCGGATGGGGATGTGATTAAATTTCGAAGGGGGATATGGCAGGGGTGGCATTTCAGCATTTCGTTTGGGGGGTCGAGTTTCTTGAACATGAATTTCCTCAGTACGGTGTAAAATACATAATGATTAACAAGAAGTGATAATAAAATGGTTTTTTTGTTAAAAATAATTAGGTTTGTCAAGAACAATTAAAATTTTTACGGTCGAAGCTTTAAATTTATTTTGTAATAAATTATCTCACAAAACATCTCGGTACCAGTTTTTATTTTTACTTTATTTTACAAAAAAGGAAGTATTGTAATCGCAAAAAAATTTTCACTCAAAATTCGGCCTTAATTTCTATTTTTCTCACCCCCGAATTAATGTTGAGTTTTTTTTTTTTTTTTTTTTGAACTCGACCACACGCGGATAAGTGCCTAAGAACGTATAGACACCCGAAATATCCATTTTGACATTCCCCGAGTTAACAACGACTTTTCTCGTGACGTCGTATGTATATATGTATGTGCGGATATGCATATGTATGTCGCATAACTCAAGAACGGTATGTCTAGAAAGTTGAAATTTGGTACGTAGACTCCTAGTGGGGTCTAATTGTGCACCTCCGTTTTTGGTGGCATTCGGATGCTCCAAAGGGGGTCTTTTAAACCTTTTTTTTTTTGGGGGGGGGGGGAAATCAAT